>NC_084572.2:30026802-30074302 GCF_033978685.3 Nerophis lumbriciformis | reverse complement strand
TTTTTAGTTTTTATGTTAATGTTTTATAGTTTTGTGTCATTAACGTTGTATAGTTTTTGTGTTAAAATGTTTTAGTTTTCATGTTAACGTTTTATAATTTTTGTTAACATTTTTTAGTTTTTATGTTAATGTTTTATAGTTTTTGTAAAAAAAAATTAGTTTTTATGTTAACGTATTATAGTTTTGTCATTAACGTTTTATAGTTTTTATGTTAAAAATGTTTTGTTTTCACGTTAACAGTTTTTTGTTTTTATGTTAATGTTTTATAGTTTTATGTCATTAACGTTTTAGTTTTTTTGTTAACATTTTTTCGTTTTCATGTTAACGTTTTATAATTTTTGTTAAAAAAAAATTTTTTATGTTGACGTTTTATAGTTTTGTGTCATTAACGTATAGTTTTTATGTTGAAATGTTTTAGTTTTCATGTTAACGTTTTATCAAGTTTGTTAAAAAAAAATTGTTTTTATGTTGACGTTTTATAGTTTTGTGTCATTAACGTTGTATAGTTTTTATGTTAAAATGTTTTAGTTTTCATGTTAACGTTTTATCATTTTTGTTAAAAAAAATGTTTAGTTTTTATGTTGACGTTTTATAGTTTTATGTCATTAACGTTTTATAGTTTTTATGTTAACATTTTTTAGTTTTTATGTTAATGTTTTATAGTTTTTGTAAAAAAAAATTAGTTTTTATGTTAACGTATTATAGTTTTGTCATTAACGTTTTATAGTTTTTATGTTAGTTTTATAATTTTTGTTCACATTTTTTTGTTTTTATGTTAATGTTTTATAGTTTTATGTCATTAACGTTTTATAGTTTTTATGTTAACATTTTTTAGTTTTTATGTTAATGTTTTAGTTTTTGTAAAAAAAAAAGTTTTTATGTTAACGTATTATAGTTTTGTCATTAACGTTTTATAGTTTTTTTGTTAACATTTTTTAGTTTTTGTTCACATTTTTTTGTTTTTATGTTTTTTATGTTAATGTTTTATAGTTTTATGTCATTAACGTTTTATAGTTTTTTTGTTAAAAATTTTTAGTTTTCATGTTAACGTTTTATAATTTTTGTTAAAAAAAATTTAGTTTTTATGTTGACGTTTTATAGTTTTGTGTCATTAACGTTGTATAGTTTTTATGTTAAAATGTTTTAGTTTTCATGTTAACGTTTTATAATTTTTGTTCAAAATGTTTAGTTTTTATGTTGACGTTTTATAGTTTTGTCATTAACGTTTTATATAAAAAATTTTTGTTTTCATGTTAACGTTTTATAATTTTTAACATTTTTTAGTTTTTATGTTAATGTTTTATAGTTTTGTGTCATTAACGTTGTATAGTTTTTGTGTTAAAATGTTTTAGTTTTCATGTTAACGTTTTATAATTTTTGTTAACATTTTTTAGTTTTTATGTTAATGTTTTATAGTTTTTGTAAAAAAAATTAGTTTTTATGTTAACGTATTATAGTTTTGTCATTAACGTTTTATAGTTTTTATGTTAAAAATGTTTTGTTTTCATGTTAACGTTTTATAATTTTTGTTAACAGTTTTTTGTTTTTATGTTAATGTTTTATAGTTTTATGTCATTAACGTTTTAGTTTTTTTGTTAACATTTTTTCGTTTTCATGTTAACGTTTTATAATTTTTGTTAAAAAAAAAATTTTTATGTTGACGTTTTATAGTTTTGTGTCATTAATGTATAGTTTTTATGTTGAAATGTTTTAGTTTTCATGTTAACGTTTTATCAAGTTTGTTAAAAAAAAAAATTGTTTTTATGTTGACGTTTTATAGTTTTGTGTCATTAACGTTGTATAGTTTTTATGTTAAAATGTTTTAGTTTTCATGTTAACGTTTTATCATTTTTGTTAAAAAAAATGTTTAGTTTTTATGTTGACGTTTTATAGTTTTATGTCATTAACGTTTTATAGTTTTTATGTTAACATTTTTTAGTTTTTATGTTAATGTTTTATAGTTTTTGTAAAAAAAAATTAGTTTTTATGTTAACGTATTATAGTTTTGTCATTAACGTTTTATAGTTTTTATGTTAGTTTTATAATTTTTGTTCACATTTTTTTGTTTTTATGTTAATGTTTTATAGTTTTATGTCATTAACGTTTTATAGTTTTTATGTTAACATTTTTTAGTTTTTATGTTAATGTTTTAGTTTTTGTAAAAAAAAAAAGTTTTTATGTTAACGTATTATAGTTTTGTCATTAACGTTTTATAGTTTTTTGTTAACATTTTTTAGTTTTTGTTCACATTTTTTTGTTTTTATGTTAATGTTTTATAGTTTTATGTCATTAACGTTTTATAGTTTTTTTGTTAAAATTTTTTAGTTTTCATGTTAACGTTTTATCATTTTTGTTAAAAAAAATGTTTAGTTTTTATGTTGACGTTTTATAGTTTTGTGTCATTAACGTTGTATAGTTTTTATGTTAAAATGTTTTAGTTTTCATGTTAACGTTTTATAATTTTTGTTCAAAATGTTTAGTTTTTATGTTGACGTTTTATAGTTTTGTCATTAACGTTTTATATAACATTTTTTTGTTTTCATGTTAACGTTTTATAATTTTTAACATTTTTTAGTTTTTATGTTGACGTTTTATAGTTTTGTGTCATTAACGTTGTATAGTTTTTATGTTAAAATGTTTTAGTTTTCATGTTAACGTTTTATAATTTTTGTTAACACTTTTTAGTTTTTATGTTAATGTTTTATATTTTTTATTAAAAAAAATAGTTTTTATGTTAACATATTATAGTTTTATGTCATTAACGTTTTATAGTTTTTATGTTAAAAATGTTTTGTTTTCATGTTAACGTTTTATAATTTTTGTTAACATTTTTTTGTTTTTATGTTAACGTTTTATAATTTTTGTTAAAAAAAATTTAGTTTTTATGTTGACGTTTTATAGTTTTGTGTCATTAATGTTTTATAGTTTTTTGTTAACATTTTTTAGTTTTCATGTTAACGTTTTATAATTTTTGTTAAAAAAATTTTGGTTTTTATGTTGACGTTTTATAGTTTTGTGTCATTAACGTTATATAGTTTTTATGTTAAAATGTTTTAGTTTTCATGTTAACGTTTTATCATTTTTGTTAAAAAAAAATTTAGTTTTTATGTTGACGTTTTATGGTTTTATGTCATTAACGTTTTATAGTTTTTATGTTAACATTTTTTAGTTTTTATGTTAATGTTTTATAGTTTTTGTAAAAAAAAAATTATTTTATGTTAACGTATTATAGTTTTGTCATTAACGTTTTATAGTTTTTATGTTAAAAATGTTTAGTTTTCATGGTAACGTTTTATAATTTTTGTTTAAAAAAAATGTTGTTTTTATGTTGATGTTTTATAGTTTTGTGTCATTAACTTTGTATAGTTTTTATGTTAAAATGTTTTAGTTTTCATGTTAACGTTTTATAATTTTTGTTAACATTTTCTAGTTTTTATGTTAATGTTTTAGTTTTTGTAAAAAAAAATTAGTTTTTATGTTAACGTATTAGTTTTATGTCATTAACGTTTTATAGTTTTTATGTTAAAAATGTTTTGTTTTCATGTTAACGTTTTATAATTTTTGTTAACATTTTTTGTTTTATGTTAATGTTTTATAGTTTTATGTCATTAGCGTTTTATAGTTTTTTTGTTAAAATGTTTTAGTTTTCATGTTAACGTTTTATCATTTTTGTTAAAAAAAAATTGTAGTTTTTATGTTGATGTTTTATAATTTTATGTCATTAGCGTTTTATAGTTTTTATGTTAACATTTTTTAGTTTTTATGTTAAAAATGTTTTGTTTTCATGTTAACGTTTTATAATTTTTGTTAACATTTTTTTGGTTTTTATGTTAATGTTTTATAGTTTTATGTCATTAACGTTTTAGTTTTTTTGTTAACATTTTTTCGTTTTCATGTTAACGTTTTATAATTTTTGTTAAAAAAAAATTTTTTATGTTGACGTTTTATAGTTTTGTGTCATTAATGTATAGTTTTTATGTTGAAATGTTTTAGTTTTCATGTTAACGTTTTATCAAGTTTGTTAAAAAAAAAAATTGTTTTTATGTTGACGTTTTATAGTTTTGTGTCATTAACGTTGTATAGTTTTTATGTTAAAATGTTTTAGTTTTCATGTTAACGTTTTATCATTTTTGTTAAAAAAAATGTTTAGTTTTTATGTTGACGTTTTATAGTTTTATGTCATTAACGTTTTATAGTTTTTATGTTAACATTTTTTAGTTTTTATGTTAATGTTTTATAGTTTTTGTAAAAAAAAATTAGTTTTTATGTTAACGTATTATAGTTTTGTCATTAACGTTTTATAGTTTTTATGTTAGTTTTATAATTTTTGTTCACATTTTTTTGTTTTTATGTTAATGTTTTATAGTTTTATGTCATTAACGTTTTATAGTTTTTATGTTAACATTTTTTAGTTTTTATGTTAATGTTTTAGTTTTTGTAAAAAAAAAAAGTTTTTATGTTAACGTATTATAGTTTTGTCATTAACGTTTTATAGTTTTTTGTTAACATTTTTTAGTTTTTGTTCACATTTTTTTGTTTTTATGTTAATGTTTTATAGTTTTATGTCATTAACGTTTTATAGTTTTTTTGTTAAAATTTTTTAGTTTTCATGTTAACGTTTTATCATTTTTGTTAAAAAAAATGTTTAGTTTTTATGTTGACGTTTTATAGTTTTGTGTCATTAACGTTGTATAGTTTTTATGTTAAAATGTTTTAGTTTTCATGTTAACGTTTTATAATTTTTGTTCAAAATGTTTAGTTTTTATGTTGACGTTTTATAGTTTTGTCATTAACGTTTTATATAACATTTTTTTGTTTTCATGTTAACGTTTTATAATTTTTAACATTTTTTAGTTTTTATGTTGACGTTTTATAGTTTTGTGTCATTAACGTTGTATAGTTTTTATGTTAAAATGTTTTAGTTTTCATGTTAACGTTTTATAATTTTTGTTAACACTTTTTAGTTTTTATGTTAATGTTTTATATTTTTTATTAAAAAAAATAGTTTTTATGTTAACATATTATAGTTTTATGTCATTAACGTTTTATAGTTTTTATGTTAAAAATGTTTTGTTTTCATGTTAACGTTTTATAATTTTTGTTAACATTTTTTTGTTTTTATGTTAACGTTTTATAATTTTTGTTAAAAAAAATTTAGTTTTTATGTTGACGTTTTATAGTTTTGTGTCATTAATGTTTTATAGTTTTTTGTTAACATTTTTTAGTTTTCATGTTAACGTTTTATAATTTTTGTTAAAAAAATTTTGGTTTTTATGTTGACGTTTTATAGTTTTGTGTCATTAACGTTATATAGTTTTTATGTTAAAATGTTTTAGTTTTCATGTTAACGTTTTATCATTTTTGTTAAAAAAAAATTTAGTTTTTATGTTGACGTTTTATGGTTTTATGTCATTAACGTTTTATAGTTTTTATGTTAACATTTTTTAGTTTTTATGTTAATGTTTTATAGTTTTTGTAAAAAAAAAATTATTTTATGTTAACGTATTATAGTTTTGTCATTAACGTTTTATAGTTTTTATGTTAAAAATGTTTAGTTTTCATGGTAACGTTTTATAATTTTTGTTTAAAAAAAATGTTGTTTTTATGTTGATGTTTTATAGTTTTGTGTCATTAACTTTGTATAGTTTTTATGTTAAAATGTTTTAGTTTTCATGTTAACGTTTTATAATTTTTGTTAACATTTTCTAGTTTTTATGTTAATGTTTTAGTTTTTGTAAAAAAAAATTAGTTTTTATGTTAACGTATTAGTTTTATGTCATTAACGTTTTATAGTTTTTATGTTAAAAATGTTTTGTTTTCATGTTAACGTTTTATAATTTTTGTTAACATTTTTTGTTTTATGTTAATGTTTTATAGTTTTATGTCATTAGCGTTTTATAGTTTTTTTGTTAAAATGTTTTAGTTTTCATGTTAACGTTTTATCATTTTTGTTAAAAAAAAATTGTAGTTTTTATGTTGATGTTTTATAATTTTATGTCATTAGCGTTTTATAGTTTTTATGTTAACATTTTTTAGTTTTTATGTTAAAAATGTTTTGTTTTCATGTTAACGTTTTATAATTTTTGTTAACATTTTTTTGGTTTTTATGTTAATGTTTTATAGTTTTATGTCATTAACGTTTTATAGTTTTTTTGTTCAAATTTTTTAGTTTTCATGTTAACATTTTATCATTTTTGTTAAAAAAAATGTTGTTTTTATGTTGACGTTTTATAGTTTTGTGTCATTAACGTTGTATAGTTTTTATGTTAAAATGTTTTAGTTTTCATGTTAACGTTTTATCAGGTTTGTGAAAAAAAATTTTTTAGTTTTTATGTTGACGTTTTATAGTGTTATGTCATTAACGTTTTTTAGTTTTTATGTTAATGTTTTATAGTTTTTGTAAAAAAAATAGTTTTTATGTTAACGTATTATAGTTTTTATGTTAAAAATGTTTTGTTTTCATGTTAACGTTTTATAATTTTTGTTAAAAAAAAATGTTTTTATGTTGACGTTTTATAGTTTTGTGTCATTAACGTTGTATAGTTTTTATGTTAAAATGTTTTAGTTTTCATGTTAACGTTTTATCATTTTTGTTAAAAAAATGTTTAGTTTTTATGTTGACGTTTTATAGTTTTATGTCATTAACAATTTATAGTTTTTATGTTAACATTTTTTAGTTTTTATGTTAATGTTTTAGTTTTTGTAAAAAAAAAATTAGTTTTTATGTTAACGTATTATAGCTTTATGTCATTAACGTTTTATAGTTTTTATGTTAAAAATGTTTTGTTTTCATGTTAACGTTTTATAATTTTTAAAATTTTTTTGTTTTTATGTTTATGTTTTATAGTTTTGTCATTAATGTTTTATAGTTTTTTTGTTAAAATTTTTTAGTTTTCATGTTAACGTTTTATCATTTTTGTTAAAAAAAAATTTAGTTTTTATGTTGACGTTTTATAGTTTTATGTCATTAACATTTTATAGTTTTATGTTAACATTTTTTGTTTTTATGTTAATGTTTTGTAGTTTTTGTAAAAAAAAAAAGTTTAGTTTTTATGTTAACGTATTATAGTTTTATGTCATTAACGTTTTATAGTTTTTATGTAAAAAAAAATGTTTGTTTTCATGTTAACATTTTTTAGTTTTTATGTTGACGTTTTATAGTTTATATGTTAACATTTTTTTAGTTTTTTATGGCAACATTTTATACATTAAGATTTTCTAACTTTTATGTTAACGTGTTATTCATAACCAGTTTTTATGTCATTAACGTCTTATAGTTTTTATGTTATGTTTTTTAGTTTTTATGTTAACTTTTTGTTTAGTTTTTAACGTTAACATTTTATAGTTTTTGCGTTAACTTTTGATAATTATATAATTTTTGAAATAATTTTATTATTCATAACATTAATTTAAAAAAGTAAAATAGAACATTTTGTAGATTGGGGGACACATTTTGGGAGATGTTGACAAAGTGTGTGTGTGTGTGGATGACGTCACTAGTCAGAAGATGTATTTTACAACAACTTGACAAGTGTAACAAACACAAATGTTTACAGCAATATTTGACGTTCCGCTCGGACAGTCAGTTCCAGGACAATCCTGTAGGGAGCGCAAGTCCCAGCTACGACCTGCCAGCTAAACAATTAGCATCACACTAAAAGAGCTAAGAGTACACTCATGATGATGATGAACATTTATTCTTGGGACAAACTTTTTATTCACCGTCTCCTCCTTTTTTCTTCTTTACCCTTTTGTTAATCATCTTCTCCTTCTCTTCCTTTGTCTCCTTCATCACATTCTCTGCAAGTAGCGTGGCAGTTTGGCTAATTAGAGCACTTTCCATTTGCACAGCCTTGATCTCACTTCTTAACCTCCAATCTGCATGATGTGTGTGTGCGTGTGTCACCTTGAGAGGTGTGTGTGTGTGCAGGCTAAATGACGACAACGATGTCCTTGCTCAAACTTCTGTCTGCGTGTCGGAGTGCTCCATGTTGGTATAGTGACAGTTTAAAAGCACCACTGAGATCTCGTTACGTGCGTCTGTCGCTTTAATGCTAATGAGCTGTGTTTGTCTGGGTCAGTGTTATTAGCAGGTTAGCTTGGATTGGATTGGTGGTTGTCAGTTCTAACCACACACACTCCACGTCCCCTTGTTGCCGTGGAAACAGTGTGAGCGCGACTTTTGGATGCCGTTCCTTATTTTAAATCTGGCTTATATGGAAAGCTTTTTTTGACACTGAATTCATGTCAAATTCATGTAACTTTTAAGTTTGAATTTTTGACATCAAATTATGCAGACAAGTTCATTAAATAAAAATGTCTGAGCAAAATTTGTGTTAAAAAAAACAGTTTGTTAAAATATAGTGTTTTAAAAATCAGTGTGGAAAAAAATGTGTAAAATGTTTTTTGCTGTTTTAAACTGAATTTTTATATTCAATTAAATTGTCAGCATAATTTGATGTCAAAAAAATCTTCTGAATAATTTTAATTTATTTTAATAAAAAATGTGAATAATTTTTTTTAAATTTGCATGTTTAAAAATTCAGTTTGTTAAAATACAGCGTTTAAAAAATCAAGTGTAAAAAAATTTAGTCCAACTGAATTTTTAAACACAAATATTGCTTACAAATGTTTATTGAACAAATGTATCAGCATGATTTGATGTAAAAAAAAAAAAAAAAAAAGCTCCATAATTTGTGTTTGTAGTTAAGACACAAACGAACTTCGTTAGGCTTGAGTGTGCACAGCAACCACAGAGTCTGTGGAAGATGGTCCACGAAGAAAGAGTCTGTGGAAGATGGTCCAAGAAGAAAGAATCTGTGGAAGATGGTCTAAGAAGAAAGAGTCTGTGGAAGATGGTGCAAGAAGAAAGACTCTGTGGAAGATGGTCCAAGAAGAGAGAGTCTGTGGAAGATGGTCCAAGAAGAAAGAGTCTGTGGAAGATGGTCCAAGAAGAAAGAGTCTGTGGAAGATGATGCAAGAAGAAAGAGTCTGTGGAAGATGGTGCAAGAAGAAAGAGTCCGTGGAAGATGGTGCAAGAAGAAAGAGTCTGTGGAAGATGGTGCAAGAAGAAAGAGTCTGTGGAAGATGGTCTCAGAAGAAAGAGTCTGTGGAAGATGGTGCAAGAAGAAAGAGTCTGTGGAAGATGGTGCAAGAAGAAAGAGTCTGTGGAAGATGGTGCAAGAAGAAAGAGTCTGTGGAAGATGGTCTAAGAAGAAAGAGTCTGTGGAATATGGTGCAAGAAGAAAGAGTCTGCGGAAGATGGTCTAAGAAGAAAGAGTCTGTAGAAGATGGTCTAAGAAGAAAGAGTCTGTGGAAGATGGTGCAAGAAGAAAGAGTCTGTGGAAGATGGTCTAAGAAGAAAGAGTCTGTGGAAGATGGTCTAAGAAGAAAGAGTCTGTGGAAGATGGTGCAAGAAGAAAGAGTCTGTGGAAGATGGTCTAAGAAGAAAGAGTCTGTGGAAGATGGTGCAAGAAGAAAGAGTCTGTGGAAGATGGTGCAAGAAGAAAGAGTCTGTGGAAGATGGTGCAAGAAGAAAGTCTGTGGAAGATGGTCTAAGAAGAAAGAGTCTGTGGAAGATGGTGCAAGAAGAAAGAGTCTGTGGAAGATGGTGCAAGAAGAAAGACTCTGTGGAAGATGGTCCAAGAAGAGAGAGTCTGTGGAAGATGGTCCAAGAAGAAAGAGTCTGTGGAAGATGGTCCAAGAAGAAAGAGTCTGTGGAAGATGATGCAAGAAGAAAGAGTCTGTGGAAGATGGTGCAAGAAGAAAGAGTCCGTGGAAGATGGTGCAAGAAGAAAGAGTCTGTGGAAGATGGTGCAAGAAGAAAGAGTCTGTGGAAGATGGTCTCAGAAGAAAGAGTCTGTGGAAGATGGTGCAAGAAGAAAGAGTCTGTGGAAGATGGTGCAAGAAGAAAGAGTCTGTGGAAGATGGTGCAAGAAGAAAGAGTCTGTGGAATATGGTGCAAGAAGAAAGAGTCTGTGGAAGATGGTCTAAGAAGAAAGAGTCTGTAGAAGATGGTCTAAGAAGAAAGAGTCTGTGGAAGATGGTGCAAGAAGAAAGAGTCTGTGGAAGATGGTCTAAGAAGAAAGAGTCTGTGGAAGATGGTCTAAGAAGAAAGAGTCTGTGGAAGATGGTGCAAGAAGAAAGAGTCTGTGGAAGATGGTCTAAGAAGAAAGAGTCTGTGGAAGATGGTGCAAGAAGAAAGAGTCTGTGGAAGATGGTGCAAGAAGAAAGAGTCTGTGGAAGATGGTGCAAGAAGAAAGTCTGTGGAAGATGGTCTAAGAAGAAAGAGTCTGTGGAAGATGGTGCAAGAAGAAAGAGTCTGTGGAAGATGGTCTAAGAAGAAAGAGTCTGTGGAAGATGGTGCAAGAAGAAAGAGTCTGTGGAAGATGGTCTAAGAAGAAAGAGTCTGTGGAAGATGGTGCAAGAAGAAAGAGTCTGTGGAAGATGGTCTAAGAAGAAAGAGTCTGTGGAAGATGGTCTAAGAAGAAAGAGTCTGTGGAAGATGGTCTAAGAAGAAAGAGTCTGTGGAAGATGGTCTAAGAAGAAAGAGTCTGTGGAAGATGGTCTAAGAAGAAAGAGTCTGTGGAAGATGGTCTAAGAAGAAAGAGTCTGTGGAAGATGGTCTAAGAAGAAAGAGTCTGTGGAAGATGGTCTAAGAAGAAAGAGTCTGTAGAAGATGGTCTAAGAAGAAAGCAGACGCAGAAAGAAAGTTGGTTTTATTGTGCTCTTTTTAATCGTTTGACAAGAAAAGGAAAGTAAGCGTCTGAGGGATGGAGTTTTCCACTGAGGATCTCTTGAGGCTGTCCTTGGTGTCCCTTTAAGTCTTCTCTCCCGCCTTCAAAACGTTCCCGTTTCCTTCAGGGATCCCGTCAACGGACTGGGACTCTGCTGCTCTCTCGAGTCCAGCACAAGATGGACGACGGCGTCCGTCAAACAAGGAAGCGGAACGTTGAAAAGATGACACGGAATAGAAGAAAATAGTGGAATATTTTAAGGCTGCTGTGGAGTTGATCTGAGTCCACTCGGCGCTCTGCTTTCTTTCGGATCGGCCTAAAAGACGTCCAGCTTGTAAAAAAACGGTTCATTTAACTTTTTTACAATCAACCGTAAAACTGCCTGTTCTCACCAGAATTTAGGGAAACATAAAGCACGATTTCTAGTCTGATCCAAAATGTATCTATTTTGTTGAAATATACAAAAATAGAATATATCATAATTAAGTATAATAACTTTTCTACAGACTGCAGTGGAACACTTTGCTGGGTTATACGATTAGGGTAAGATTAGGGTCTGAACTCTGGTGACAGTTGGAGCTGGGGTCAAGGATGGGCTGGGTTTCGGGTTGGATCTGGGGCTAGTGTTGACCTGGGTTCAGGGTTGGAGCTGAGCTAGGATGACAAATTGAGCTCGAGGAAAGGCTTGCATTTGGAGCTATAGTTAGACCTGGGTTTAAGTTTGGAGCTCGGGGTTAGAGTCTCAGCTTTCATGAGATTTAGAGCTCCAGTAAAGTTCGGGGCTGGGGTTAGACCTGGTTTT
Source organism: Nerophis lumbriciformis (assembly GCF_033978685.3). Lineage (NCBI taxonomy): Eukaryota > Metazoa > Chordata > Actinopteri > Syngnathiformes > Syngnathidae > Nerophis > Nerophis lumbriciformis. Next base: position 30,062,764 of record NC_084572.2, on the reverse strand, counting down.
AGGTTGGAGCTGGGGTTTAGAGCCTGAGCCTTAATGACAGTTGGAGCTCCGGTAAAGGTTGGGACTGGGTTTAAGATTGGAGCTCGGGGTTAGAGCCTCAGCTTTCATGAGATTTAGAGCTCCAGTAAAGGTCGGGGCTGGGGTTAGACCTGGTTTTAGGTTGGAGCTGGGGTTTAGAGCCTGAGCCTTAATGACAGTTGGAGCTCCGGTAAAGGTTGGGGCTGGGTTTAAGATTGGAGCTGGGGCAAAAAATGATCTGAGTTCAAGGTTGGATCTGGGGCTAGGATTAAAGCTTGGTTTATGGTTGGATCTGTGGCTAGGGTTAGACCTGGGTTTAAGGTTGGAGCTAGGGGTTAGAGCTTAAATGAGAGTTGGAGCTCCCGGTAAAGGTTGGGGCTGGGTTTAAGGTTGGATCCGGGGCTAGGTTTGAAACTGGGTTTAGGGTTTGAGCTGTTGTAAAAGATGTGGCTGGGTTTAAGGTTGGATCTGGGGCTAGGATTGGAGCTGGGTTTATGTTTGGATCTGGGGCCAAGGTTAGACCTGGGTTTAACGTAGGAGCTGGGGGTTAGATCCTGAGCTTTAATGAGAGTTGGAGCTCCGGTAAAGGTTGGCGCTGGGTTTAGGGTTGGAGCTGAGGTAAAATATGGGGTTGGGTTTAAGGTTAGATCTGGGGACATGATTGGAGCTCGGGCTATGGTTGGATCTGGGGCTAAGGTTAGAGCCTGAGCTTTAATGAGAGTTGGAGCTTCAGCAAAGGTTGGCGCTGGGTTTAGGGTTGGGCCTAGGGCTAGAGTTGACCTGGGTTCAGGGTTGGAGCTGAGGGTTAGGGGCTGAGCTGGGATGACAAATGGAGCTAGAGTAAAGGTTTGGGCAGGGTTTACGGTTGGATCTGGGTTTAGGATTGGAGCTGGTGTTAAGGTCTGAACTGGTGTGACTGTTGGAGCTAGGGTAAAGGATGCAGTTGTGTTTACGGTTGAAGCGGGAGTTGGGGTTGAAGCTGAGGTGACAGTTGGAGCTGGGCTGGGGTTGGTTTTAAAGGCTGGAGCAGGGGTTGACCTTGGGTGTGGTGCTTGGTTTAAGGTTGGAGCAACACGTTTTGTACAAAATATGACTAAATTCTTGCGAGAACATGTCTTTTTCTGCATGATATGACTCGACAACTTCAACATTTTCATGACTATGTCAGCTTGACGTGTATTCCTTCGATGGTTTTGGCACAAATTGAAGTATTTCACTTCTCATTTTGCTTGTCCTTTTATGCTCATCACATTCCTACAACACCGTATCCCCGCCCTTTCAAACAAGCGTAGTAAGTTAGCAACTTGGCCATAAATGCACGACTCCGGTAGACTTGCGAGAGGGCCCTTGCGGTTCACAGACGTGTGATCTATGTTTGACACCAGAAACGGTTCAATGGGTCGGACTGTTGGCAAAGAATACATTCAGTTGTGTTGGCGGCGGACTCTGCATGAGTACACGTGAGCGTGTTGGGGGTCCGGGCGGGGGAGGGGAGGTCTACAGGGGGTCAATTGTTTTCCACAGTACTTTGGTCTTAAGAATGATTGGACGATTGAAAGGTGAAGCGATCTTGTGCAAATTGTTGTTGGATGTTTCATATGTAATATATATATATGTATACGTGAGGTCGTCTGTAAATAGATCGTATCTAAAATTGTTTCAAAAACACTCGTTTCTGTGATTAGTCAAGTTGGCACGACGGCACCACAGTGGAACCAGGGATTAAAAACCAAAGAAGCCAGTTCTTAACTGGGAGACGTGGGGAGATGAGACACAGTGGAGCTACGGTGTTTTCAGGAAGGAAGTCAACAAGAGTTCTAGCTCTTTTTTCCTTTTTTTTTTTTTTTTTTTAAACAGTGCAGATATTTTTCCCTCTAGGGAGTTAAAGACATTCATTTGAAGATTTTTTTTTTTTTTTTTTAAAGTTCAACTTGAAAATAACTAAAAAAAAACATTGTAACTGACTAACTAGCTAGCTAACTAACTTCCTGGAAAGAGTTTCAAAAAGCCCGTGGTACAAACCTCAGCTGCAAATATAGAACTTTTCTTATCTGGACGGCGCCCCCTTGTGTCAGCCGAGGAGCGGGCGCAAGGTCCTCCCGGTGGTAAGGGGGGGCGCTCAAACGTTCCTTGCTCTCGTTGTGTCCTCCTCGGCCGGGGTTCCGACCAGCCAGGACACGGTTACGCCGCCACGGAGCGAAATCATGGAGTAATGACGCGGGTCGTAGGAACAGTAAGAAGAAGAATTCATAGTCGTAAGAATAATAGCAACATATTGTCGTGTCCTTTTCTGGAAATTCTCTCTAGAAAAGCGTTTGGCCGGGAGAAGCTAGAAAAGGACTTTGCTACCCCCCTTGTGGGATTTTGGCACATTACTCGCTCTCTAGTGGCAACTACTTCTTTTCACCCCTTTTCCACGGCACGACACGCTTCAGCTTGGCTCGGCACGCTTCCGGGATTTGGGTTTTCCACTCCGGCTCAGTAGGGAAATGTCTGTGATGTTCAAGCGGTGCTAACGATGGCCGTTTCATATCCCGGTTATTATTGGTAAACTGGCTCAAAAACTACTTTTGACCAAGTTTTATAAACAAAAAAAATATAGACAATATGAGATATTATTCTTGCTTTTTAAGCACATGTTTACTGTTATTATTAAGAGTTTATCCACCTGCGTTTGATTTTTTAAAGAGTAGGTACAGAGTGAGTACAGTGTTTCTTAATGACTAGGGTTGCACGTCCGGTTTATGTGGCGTCACGCACAGGCGCAGACTTACCACGTTGCCCAGGTCCCTACGACTTCTCGCAGCTACTGTCATATGCTCTCTTTTTGCCACCAGTCACACACTTCCCACCTTCACCATAATAGCGCAACGCAGGGGTGAATACCGAATCCCGTACTTTGTTGGCACTGATTCCCGTAAAACCCAAACGGTGCCATGTTACGGAAAATGGGAAACACCGGACATCAAGCCCGGTTGCGGACTTTGCCAGCTCTTCACGTTTTGGCGATCACTCGGTTGGTAGAGCGGCAGTGCCAGCAACTTGAGGGTTGCAGGTTCAATCCCCGCTTCCGCCATCCTAGTCACTGCCGTTGTGTCCTTGGGCAAGACACTTTACCCACCTGCTCCCAGTGCCACCCACACTGGTTTAAATGTAACTTAGATATTGGGTTTCACTATGTAAAGCGCTTTGAGTCACGAGAGAAAAGCGCTATATAAATATAATTTACTTCACTTCACTCGGCCAAATGTTGCAATTTTCATGCCAACAAAGAAACCAAGTCAAAAAACACTCCAACCTAAGTAAAGTCAGGCTCCACTTTGCCAAAAATGCGTTAGCTTGATGCTAATATACATTAGCTCTGCTATTGACATGCTAGGAATTAGCATCAGCGATTTTACACGACGATTTCAACACTTCCAAATCTGTTCATGAAAACTACAACTAGGATGCACGTTATAATCAAACAGCCGGTGCTTAATAAGTACAACACTTACAGTATTAACACTTTTTATGGCGCAACAAAAGACGAGATTGAGCAAAGACTGAACACTACACTAACGTCTTGGACTTGCAACTGTAATTGCAACTTAATGTTGTACTTGAAAAGACTCAGAAATGTGTGATAAAACAAAATATAACATCTGGACCGCAGTTATCATAATCAGGTTATTATTAAATGTAAAAAAAAAAGAAATGTATTATCAAAAACAATTAATATTCATTAATACACACAAAAGTACCAAAAATTGGTACCATTGAGTACTGGTATGGATTCCCAGGTACCAGGAATTGGTACTGTTTTAGTTCAAATGTGAACGGTACCCAGCCCGAGCGCTACGTGTTATTTTCGATCCAACTGCACTAGCAAAATAATGATCTCCAGAACTATTTTTAAGTTTGTTAGATGTTGATCGTGTTCCTGTCAATTACGGTAAAAGCGTTGTGATCCGTGATAATCATTGCGCGTTGTGCCAAGCTTTAATATGCAGCTAGCATCGTAGTTGCTAACTTTGCTAAATTACCATGTTTTTTTTTGTGATGTGAGGGGCCCCAGTGACTAGTTTTGTCCTGGGCCCCCAGATGACTGAATCGCGCCCTAATAATGCGGGTTCACTTCCTGCTGTAGAACCATATACAAGTTTGGATTGTGGTATGTTGTTTATAGTCTGGAAATGGGTTGATATCTCTTGTATTCATGTTAGGATTTAAACTAGCTAGCGATTAGCACGCTTCTTCAGTAAGTGGATTTACCATGAATTGATTAACGTGGACCCCCGACTTAAACAAGTTGAAAAACTTATTGGGGTGTTACCATTTAGTGGTCAATTGTACGGAATATGTACTGTACTGTGCAATTTACTAATACAAGTCTCAATGAATCAATCAATGAGATTGTTAAAGGGGAACTGCACTTTTTGGGAATTCACAATCATTATGGGAGACAAGAAGACAAAAGTTTTGTTTTTTTCCCCGCTTTCTAACATGTAAAAATCGGCTCATTCTTGGCTAAGCTAATGTAAACAATCAATTCTACCACTAAATCACTTTAAAAATGCATTCAAAAACCGACAACAATACTTAATTTACATTCCGTAACCTGTATAATAACTCAATTGTACCAACATTGTTATTGTAAGAGCAAACACTGAGGAACCATTTTTCTAGCTTGCTAACACATCGCCATGCTACGTTATTAGCCCTAAAAGCTAACTACGCTTCTATGTCAACACGAAACGCGTTTGAGTGTGTAATGTACAACACTGCGATAAGACGCCGATCTGTACTGACTGAAAAACATGAACAATCATATTACAGTATCTGTAAAGTATTATTTTATGTTTTGTGTGTACACAGCTAGCCAGACAGCGTATGTACTGTAGTTGTAATAACACACATGACGTGCTGTGTGTATCATCATCGATATTAAAATGACTCACTCAATGGACAGTTGTCCGTTTGGTCAATTTTTTCCGGTTTATTTGGGTAAGCACTCCATTTATATCAAAATAGCTTGGCTTCAAGTTCTACATTCACAGCTTTGAGTCACTTTCACCTCACTCTCCCGGTTTCCATCTGCTTCAACGTCTCTCCCTCTTCTTCGCGCTCGCTTCTAAAAGCCGTACCTCATCCTCCATATGTTCAGCTTCAAAAAAGATAAAGTTGTGAATAGAGATGTCCGATAATATCGGCCGGCCGATAAATGCTTTAGAATGTAATATCGGAAATTTTTTGTTTATTTTTTATTAAATCAACATAAAAACACAAGATACACTTACAATTAGTACACCAACCCAAAAAAAACTCCCTCTCTCATTTACACTCATTCACACAAAAGGGTTGTTTCTTTGTTATTAATATTCTGGTTCCTACATTATATATCAATATATATCAATACAGTCTGCAAGGGATACAGTTCGTAAGCACACATGATTGTGCGTGCTGCTGGTCCACTAATAGTACTAACCTTTAACAGTTAATTTGACTCATTTTCATTATTTACTAGTTTCTATGTAACTGTTTTTATATTGTTTTACTTTCTTTTTTATTCAAGAAAATGTTTTTAATTTATTTATCTTATTTTTTTTTTTATTTTTTTTTTTTGAAAAGGGCCTTATCTTCACCATACCTGGTTGTCCAAATTAGGCATAATAATGTGTTAATTCCACGACTGTATATATCGGTATCGGTTGATATTGGTATAGGCAATTAAAGGTTTGGTCAATATCGGAATATCGGATATCGGCAAAAAGCCATTATCGGACATCCCTAGTTGTGAATCTCATCTGTCCAAAAATAGTTGTCTATATTACATATTGTTATGAAAGTGTATGTTACTCCATTTTATATATATACTTGCAGTGTGTATATCATACTTGCCAACCTTGAGACCTCTGATTTCGAGAGATGGGAGGGCGGGGTTGGGGGGGGGCGGCATTTGGTGGTAGCGGGGGTGTATATTGTAGCCCGGAAGAGTTAGGGCTGCAAGGGGTTCTGGGTATTTGTTCTGGTGTGTTTATGTTGTGTTACGGTGCGGATGTTCTCCCGAAATGTGTTTGTCATTTCTTGTTTGGTGTGGGTTCACAGTGTGGCGCATATTTGTAACATTGTTAAACTTGTTTATACGGCCACCCTCAGTGTGACCTGTATGAATGTTGATCAAGTATGTCTTGCAATCACTTACGTGTGTCTGTAGAAGCCGCATACAACATGTGACTGTGCCGGCACGCTGTTTGTATGGAGAAAAAGCGGACGCCACGACAGGTTGTAGAGGACTCTAAAGGTAGTGCCATCACGGCACGCCCCCAATATTGTTGTCCAGGTGAAAATCGGGAGAATGGTTGCCCCGGGAGATTTTCGAGAGGGGCACTGAAATTCGGGAGTCCCCCAGAAAAATCGGGAGGGTTGGCAAGTATGGTATACAAAACGTTGATGGAGGCTTTTGAAGTTGTTTTAGAGGCTTTAAAGGCTACAACAGTGAATCCTATTAGTGTTTTGTATCATCTTTAAAATCCTCAAAAAATACGGTATGTGTTCCTGTCTCTCTTAATGATTGTGAACGATAGGCAAAATTCCAGAAAAAGTGCAGTTCCCCTTTAAAGTGCGGTTATCAATCACAGTTTAATGACCATTTTAATTTAAAAGGGTATTACTAACCGTCGGGTGTAGTTTATCTTCAAAATGGTCACAACACTAGTCTCTGGTGTTTGATTCAAGGGAAGAGGTGGGAGTGTAAAAATGCAGGTGTGCAGATTTTTGCCACGGGATACGATGAAGCGCGACCAAGCTGCAGCGTGCCTGGAAACAGTACCTGGTAGTACCTGATGGTACTTGGGTTAGCCCGTGGAACCGCGTCACTAAGGAGTAGTGCCGTGGAAAAGGAGCGTTGGCGTTGCCGAGCGACCCGTCCCGAAAATGTCCTTCCTCTCACTGAGTGTAAAAGCAATATCTGTCCCTTCCTGTCTAAGCGAAGTCAAACTCCAGGACGTGTTTGCCCGCTAGCTTCGTCCCGCCCGGGGCGGAAACATACAAAGAGCTACATAAGTTAGAGCTGCGAGTTCCGTTAGATTAGAAAACAGATCACTACAAGTTACGATTTCTGTGGTTGGATATAACTCCACTTTGGTCCTCCATGTTTGTGAGAAGGCTTTGAAAGACGCGTGTGTTGATTCCGTCACTTCCTGGTTGTTGTGTTTATTTACAGGTCTGTGCGTGTCCACAGTGTTGTTGTCCCCTCAGGCCTTCTGCTGGGCCGACACTCCCTTCCAGTAGTCCAAAATGTCGTGGAGATCCTCGTCTTTAGCGAACTGAACCTTCCGCCGCAGCGCGTGCCCGGCCGCCACGTAGCCCTCGTCCTCCATGGACGCCTGCCGGTGCCTCTTGCGGTGCAGTTTGAAGCGCTCCCACAGTCCGAGGGTCGGGGTGCATAGTAGCCCTTCCTCTTCCTCCTCCTCGTCCTCCTCGGGGCTGGAGCAGTAGCTGAGGTTGTGGTACTGCGGCGCCAGAGCGTAGTGCGGCGCCAGCTGCGAGTAGGCCAGCTCCCGCTGCTTGGCCTGCCGGCTGAGCGTGAGGGGGTCCAACGTGGAGGGCTTGCGGCCGCCGGGGTGGTAGTGGAGCTCCTGCATGATCTGAGGGTGGTGCTGCAGTTCTTGGAGGTGCTGCTGAGAGCCGGGGTAGGAGTGGCGGTGCTCGTGGTACTGGCGGATCCTCTGGGCCTCGGCCCGTAGAATAGCCGCTGCCGGGTTGACAGTGCGGATGGTCTCTTCGCCGCCCCGGTCTCCTCTGTCTCCAGGCGAGGTTCTCTCGATGTAGTGAGTGTCTGAGGCGTGGTAGGCTCCCTCGGAGTGGAAGGAGCGAGGGCTCCGGGTAGAACCAGGAGACGAGGATGTGCTGGGCCTCTTGGAGACCGGGGCCTCCATGCTGTGGTGTCGCTGCAGTGAGTGATGGTAGCCTCGGCCTCCTCTTCCACCCTTATAGACCGGCGAGAGGAACTCTCCTCGTTCTCCTTGCTCAGAGAGGAGCACCAACTGTGGCTCTGCTGTGGACACGGCCCCTCCGCCTGCCGAAGACGGGGATTTGATGCCCTGTTGAAAGGAGGTAGATTCAGACTTGAGCGCGTCGATGCAGTTGTTGATGATCTGATTGACTTTATCCACTTCTTTAGCGATGGTGGAGATCTCGGCAACGGATCCCTGGGGGTTGGCTTGCGGCGACATCTCCCGCTCCCGCTCCCGCTCCCGCTCCATACCGGACCCCCGGACTTCCATGTAGTTGAGCTTAGCGGGCTTGTGAGGCGGCGTTTCCACCACCTCCTGCAGCTGGTATGGATCTATCTCAGCACCGTGAGGTAGGTAGGGCATCCTGGACAGACTCTCCCCGCTGGAAAGTTTCTGAGAAACAGGACCGCCACTCCCTTCTTCGATATCCCCATCGCCGCCGTACTTGAGCTCTATCAGAGTCCTCTGGATCCTGCTCATCTTGCGCTCCTTTTCCTCCATGATCCTCCTCCGCCTCAGGCAGTGGACAACAAGTCCGAGGAAGAGCAACATTCCGAATAAGCATCCCAGAATAGTCATAATGTAGTGTGTCGCTGACGACTGATTGGCGACCCTTTCTGGTCCGCCTCGGCGGCCGGTGGAGATGGTCAGACACGTGTGGTTGAAGCGTAAAGAGTTGCGTATGGAGGCCACGCAGTATGTGTAGTCCGTGTTGGGTTTCAAGTCCTTCATCTCGACATCTTCTCTCTGTTTCTTCAGCTTCTGGATGTCTGTGAAGAAGCTGTTGTTGTAAAGCATCAGGATGTACATTTTCCTGTACGGATGAGGGATCTCCACCGTAATCACAGCGCTGGAGTGCTGCACCTGCTTCAGCGTCATGACCGGGTTGGTTTCCGTGAATATGGTGTGATAGATCACCTCGTCGGGGGGCGTGCCCGAAGCGCAGTCGTCCAGTCCGCAGGGGGAGAAGTCCGGGGACAGGGTGGTGGCGTCCAGCAGGCCGTTGTAAAAAGAGGTGGCGTTGCCGCCGACGTCCGTGCACACCAGGCTGAGCACGTGCAGGGCGTTGCGTTGCGCGGGCATCCGGGGGTTTTGGCTCAGGAGGTTGTACCCCGAGAACCCTTGAGGGGAGTCGCACACCATCCTCTCGCTGGTCCTGTTCGGGAAGGCGCCGAGCCAGCGCAGAAAGCCCAGCAGCTCGCAGGAGCAGTTGAAGGGGTTGGTGTAAAGTTCGCAGGTGGTCAGCTTGGAAAGTCCAGAGAACAAACTGCCGTCCAGCACCTGGATCCTGAAAACGAGGAAAAAACAATCAAGCCATGAAAGGCGAAGTCGTTTATGGACATCAGTTTCTGAACACTAAGAGATCAACTACAATTACAAGATAAGTTATAGGAGAATGAATCCTCACTCATCGCATGGAGATCTGGTAGAATCCAGGCTACTTAGATCGGGAACATTTTCAGCCCCGAAATAAAATAGAATTAACTTAAATTTAAAAATTGTAGTTTCTGTTATGAAAATCGGAAACGAAAAGACGGTGGATTGGACCAACAATCACAATATTTATTACTTGGACTTAACATGACGTTAGTTTATTTGCACAAGCAGGTCTTCTAGTTATATTTAGGCGTAGCAACCATAAAAGAACAAAAATGAATGCGATGTATTGTCCTTTCTTCACATTTAGTTCTGCTTTCTAACACTACTAATATAGTACAGACTAAACTGGATTGCATCACAGAAAGCTTCCCGAACAAATCAAATGTTTAAACAAACATTTTACAAAGTGATCACTGCAGACACAAGCATGGTCCGATTTTATTCCACAAGATCAGGGGTCGGCAACCCGCGGCTCCGGAGCCGCATGCGGCTCTTTGATCACTCTGATGCGGCTCAGCAGCTTACTTGCTGAACCCCCCAATTTTCCCGTGAGACTTCCGGATTTCGGTGCCTCTCGTAGAAAACTCCCGGGATTAAAATTCACCGATTTTCACCCTTACAGCTATAATAAGGGCGTGCCGTGATGGTACAACAATTGGCGCCCTCTACAATCTGTATTAACAACGTGCCAGCCCAACACTTGTTATACAATATACATCTTTTGATTTCACACGTACGTGACAGCAAGCCATACTTGGTCAACAGCCACACAGGTTACACTGACAGTGACCATATAAAACAACTTTAACACTCTTACTAATAATGCGCCACACTTTGAACGAAAACCAAACAAGAATGACAAACACATTTCGGGAGAACATCTGCACCTTAACACAACATAAACACAACAGAACAAACACCCAGAATCCCATGCAGCCCTGACTCTTCCGGGCTACATTACACACCCCTGCTACCACCAAACCCCGCCCCCACCCCAACCCTTCTCCCTCACACATCAACCCCCCCCCCCCCCCCCCTCTGTGCGTCGGTTGAGGTGGGCGGGGTTTGGTAGCGGGGGTGTATAATGTATCCCGGAAGAGTTAGGGCTGCATGGGATTCTGGGTATTTGTCCTGTTGTGTTTATGTTGTGTTACGGTGCAGATGTTCTCCCGAAATGTGTTTGTCATTCTTGTTTGGTGTGGGTTCACAGTGTGGCGCATTATTAGTAAGAGTGTTAAAGTTTTTTTTATACCGCCACCGTCAGTGTAACCTGTGTGGTTGTTGAACAAGTATGCCTTGCTGTTACCTACGTGAGCAAGCGGAAGCCCCATACAACATGTGGCTGATCAGGCACGCTGGTTGTAGTGGGTGCTAAATGCTGTACCATCTCGGCACGCACGACGCTGACAAGTGCTATTTATTAAAAACCCGCGTACCGCACCAGCTTAAAAACTCCATATAAAGGTGTGGGCATCGTGTCTGAGACCCCTGATTTATACATAGCACAAAGCAAAAAAAAACAACTTTGTATGCAGTGTTATTTCATTTAAAATTTCAAAAAATTTCGCGGCTCCCATTGTTTTCTATAATTTGTGAAACTGGTCAAAATGGCTCTTTGACTGGTAAAGGTTGCCGACCCCTGCACAAGATGATAAAAGTGATATTTTTAAGAGCCATTTTCTTCTACGCGCTTACTTTTTCCCTGACTTTGTTACCTCAATTAACCACTTAATTCGTGACTATAAAAGCTCTTTCCTATCTCTCTATTTGAACGACTGTAAAACCCAAGAACAGAACAGCAATACGGCATTTTCTTGCTGGCACAAGTCGCAAAAAGGACTGAGAAAGTTGAGGAATGCTCATCAAACACTTATTTGGAACATCCCACAGGTGGATAAAAGCAGCTTTTGCGGCAAACCCCCCCAAATACATACCTGTTCATGGAGAGGTCAACGTTCTCGATGTTGGGGCACTCCCAGAAGGTGTTGGGCGTGACCGTCTCGATGAGGTTGGCTTGCAGGTAGAGGTACTGCAGCTTGCCCAGCCCTCGCAGCATTCCCTCCGTCAGGTTCCTCAGTTTGTTGAAGCCCATCTGCAGAACCTTGAGGATATAGGTGGTGGGGGGGGGGGAAGAGAGGGGGCGGTACAAAGACAAGTGGGATTACGGGTAATCTCCAAAACAGAGGCGGCCAGCTCGCTACAGAGCTGCAACATGCAGAGCCAGATGACGGGCTCAGCGCCGCACTTCATGTTTGCATGCTGATCAGAGCCTGCTGCTGACGCTTCAGATGGTTTCATGTGTGCATTGCACCTGCTGGCACGGCAGCGACGCTCTCGCTCGCCGGCATGTGGGCAGCCGCGTGATTCGTGTCGACAAAAGTATCAATAGCGACATGAAAAAGCACTGAACAACACCAGAGATGCCCGATAATGTCCAACTCTTAATTACCGATTCCGATATCAACCGATACCAATATATATAGTCGTGGAATTAACACATTATTATGCCTAATTTTGTTGTGATGCCCCGCTGGATGCATTAAACAATGTAACAAGGTTTTCCAAAATAAATCAACTCAAGTTATGGAAAAAAATGCCAACATGGCACTGCCATATTTATTATTGAAGTCACAAAGTGCATTATTTTTTTTAACATGCCTCAAAACAGCAGCTTGGAATTTGGAACATGCTCTCCCTGACACAGTATGAGGAGGTTGAGGTGGGTGGGGGTGTATATTGTAGCGTCCCGGAAGAGTTAGTGCTGCAAGGGGTTCTGGGTATTTGTTTATGTTGTGTTACGGTGCGGATGTTCTCCCCAAATGTGTTTGTCATTCTTGTTTGGTGTGGGTTCACAGCGTGGCGCATATTTGTAACAGTGTTAAAGTTGTTTATACGGCCACCCTCAGTGTGACCTGTATGGCTGTTGACTAAGTATGCCTTGCATTCACTTGTGTGTGTGAAAAGCCGTAGATATTATGTGATTGGGCCTTTAAGGCACTCCCCCAATATTTTTGTCTGGGTGGAAATCGGGAGAAATTCGGGAGTATAGTTGCCCCGGGAGGGACACTGAAATTTGGGAGTCTCCCGGGAAAATCGTGAGGGTTTGCAAGTATGACTGGGAGACGCAACTGCTCTGTGCTTCTCCCTACGTCCGTGTACCACTCCGTACAGCGGCGTTTTAAAAAGGTCATAAATTTTACTTTTTGAAACCGATACCGATAATTTCCGATATTACATTTTAAAGCATTTATCGGCCGACAATATGGGTAGGCCGATATTATCGGACATCTCTAAACAACACGCTTTCCTCGGCAAGCGGCATAATTTATTAGCACGAGTGCAGAACGCCTGCCGCCTTAAAAAAGATGATCCAGTGTTTACATAGGATTATGTATTCCAAGGTGGATTTGGCGACCTCTCTCATTAAAGCTGGGGTTCCTAAATTATATTCTTTAACTCAAAAATAAATCTTATTAGCATCATTTCTACACCTTTCTGGAAAAAAAAAAAAACATACATACAAAAAACATCTCTGTGCCTTATAATGAAGTATTTCAGTAAATAAAACCCCAGAAGACAAAGTCATTTGTCTTCGTGGCGGTCAACCCTTCCAGATCCTATCAGAGGATTCAGAGAAAGGAGGGGGGGGAGCAGAGCCCACGAAGGAGCCTCCTCATTGGCTGACGCAATATATAGTGACGCAAACTTGTCTGCCGAAGACCCACCCGGAAAGATCGCAATACCGGCGCTTGTTGTTACAGCATATACTGATGAAAAAAAAAGAGGAAATCAGAGGAAGAAAAGAAAGACGCTGTCTGTCAGAATAATTGTATCTAAGTTATCACAAAACTTTGTGTTGCTATGAGTTCCCGGCGAGAGGACAAAAGCTGTCTTTGATCCTACCAATCAAATGTCTTTTAAAACTCCACTGTGTAGGATGGGAAGCAACATGAAGGTGTTCTGTTTCTCTACAGAAAGATTTTGTCTTGACCCAAGAACTACAAAGCGGAGAGGAAGCAGGGCCTGACTCCCCTCAAGGCACCTTTTCTTTGAACCGTTCTGTGACTGAGGGCAACGGCTGTTTACGACCTTTTCTTTTAATTGTTCTGTAATCAAAGGCGATGGCTGTTTACGACCCCCGTCCCTTAGAAACAGCTGTTGCCATGTAATCAGGGAAAGTCCAAATAAAAGAGGCGTACAATCTTTCGTCAGGAGCGTGGTGAGACTATACAAAGAGTACAGTCCAGACGTCTCTTCTCAATTGAGCCAAATTGTATTATATCTCTGCTTAATTCCTTGCTCCTTGTCTTGTTTAATAGATGTCATCAGTGTTTGAACCTGACACTGTATGTCTAAAAAATTAAACAAAGAAGAGCCCAAACTGGAATAAACATTGGTCCGTGTGTATTCACAGTTTGGATTCTGCCTGGTGACACAAGAGTCTAGTTCCCCAGCTTGAACAAATGATAAAGTGTGTGAGTGTAGCACAACTGTGGGTGTGGTGCAACTCGGCTTTGCGACACACCTCATACGCGCCTGCTTTGTCAGAGAAGTAGCAGAAATTAACTGTGAAGCACTTTGTCGCTATATTTAGCGAGTAGGTGTACACATGAAAAGTTAAAGGGGTTAATTGTTGTGCAATGACTGGAAAGTGCCACTCTGCATGGCAACTGACGCTGTGGTCAAAGTTTAAATTGCCACAAAAACACATTTTAAGATATTCAACACTACGGCTAAAGTGGATCGTACACAGCCCCAAATTTGTCACGTTTCATGTGTCAGGTAAACCGCGATGAATAGGGCCAGAAGAATCCCCTTTCTACTGTATGTAAAGTGCCTTCATATTTAATGTATTCTTTATCTAAAATAGATAAAGAATAATATATATGTATGTATTTTTTATTTCCAAATCTACAGATCTTAGATTTTTTATTTATTTAAATATGCCTGTCTGATATAGGAATAGATTAGCTCCGCCCCCATTAAATGACTATATAATACAGAACAATGTCATAACCTGTGGACACTGTGGGGTCATGTATTATCTCACAAGGGGTAATAATTACTGTGGAACACTTTACCTGCCAGTAAGGGACTCTTCCACCTTTGCTGCGTTCAAAAGCCAATTAAAGGTGGGGTTCAAAAGTAAACAGATGCGTGATCTCACAAATGAATAAACAATCATAAAAGGTAATTTAATCAAGGTCGTAATATGACATCATTATTTTTACATCAGGGCACTTTGTTGTGTTCTCTTTTTTATCTCAGTTTTATTTCATTAAATTGTTATTCTTAAAGTAATTAACTAGCTTTTGGGCTCTCCTTTAATTACCTGAATGTTAATGAGTCCTTTCACTGTGTTTAATTGTTAATGTTATATGATTGTACGTACACACCTGTCTGGAGACTACCGGTGGAAATTAGCCTTTGGCTCGCTCACTCACGAGCACGTATATATATATATATATATATACACATATACATATACATACATATACATATATATATATATATATATATATATATATATATATATATATATATATATATATACACAGTACAGGCCAAAAGTTTGGACACACCTTCTCATTCAGTGCATTTTCTTTATTTTCATGACTGTTTACAATGTAGATTGTCACTGAAGGCATCGCAACTATGAATGAACACATGTGGAGTTATGTACTTAACAAAAAAAGGTGAAATAACTGAAAACATGTTTTATATTCTAGTTTCTTCAAAATAGCCACCCTTTGCTCTGACTACTTTTTTCGCACACTCTTGGCATTCTCTCGATGAGCTTCAAGAGGTTAATAATTGAAATGGTTTTCACGTCACAGGTGTGCTTGAAGCTCATCGAGAGAATGCCAAGAGTGTGCAAATGAAAATAAAGAAAACACATTGAATGAATATACATATATATATATATATATATACATATATATATATATATGTATGTACATACATACATATATACATACATATACATGCATACATATATATATATACATATATACATACACATATATATATATATACATATCAATCAATCAAAGTTGACTTATATAGCCCTAAATCACATCACATGACATCAAATGGACAAAGATATATAACTATATATGTATATATATTTATGTAAATATGTATGTGTATATATGTATTCACATATATACACATATTAATGTACATATATGTATATATACACACATGTATATGTATGTATATATGTGTACATATATACACATATATACTTATGTGTATTTATAACTATGTATATATTTGTGTATATATATATGTATATACATATGTATACATTTACATATATTAGTACATGTATATATATATGTTTGTATGTATATATGTATATATATATATACATACATATATATACTGTATACATTCATACATACATATATACATGTATATGTATATATTACATGTATTATATTACAAACCAGCCCCCAAACACATTTTTCTTCTCTCAATGTGAGTCAATTGCCCAGGCCTTATTTCGGATCTACCTGAAGCATGTCAGGCCTACTTCAAGCATGTCGGTTCTACTACTACCACATAGCGTTTGCCTAAACCATCTAGGGTCTACTTGAAGCATGTCAGGCCTACTTCAAGCATGTCGGTTCTACTACTACCACGTAGCGTTTGCCTAAACCATCTAGGGTCTACTTGAAGTGTGTCGTCACCAGGACTCACCTGCAGATTGAACTGCGCCGAGAAGGCTCCGTCCTCCACATAGCTGATGTCGTTCTTGGTGAGGTTCAGATAGGTGAGGTTGCCGAAGCGACTAAGAGAGGAATAGTGGACGGAGCGGATCTTGTTCTCATTCAGCCTCAGGTCCACGATGGTGCTGCGTGGACAAGGATCGGACTGTCAACAGAGTCTTAGTGAAGCTCGGTTTTCCAACAAACAGGTATGGTTCTGTTGGGTTTAGTAACTTTGTGGTTGGAGCAGAGTTTACAGTCAAACAGGACCATGTCGAACCAGACAAGAAAGTCTTACCTGTTGATGTGCGAGGGTATGGCCTCGAAGGGCGGCTGGTTCATGCTGCAGATGGCCAACCACACGAAGCCTTTCTCTCCCTCGATGAGCCAGCAATCGGCCGCCACCGTAGGTAACCCCAAAACGGACAGCAGGGCGATCCAGCCGAAAAACGCTGTCCAAGAAGTCCTGTCTTGTCTCGGCTGTCCCGGTTCTGCCCTCCGGTTCCGAGGGGACGCCGCTAGGGTATCCATGGGAGAAAGTGGCCAAGAGCCGCTCACCGTTGGACATTTACTTCTAGAAGACGGCATTTGAACGTCACAATCTTGTGTCAGGAGTAGGCTCTTCTAGGTTTTAAATGAGTCCTGATTGGTCGATCCTCATGTCCTTAGTGGGTGTCGGCCTCGCTGATTGGACGAGCACTTCCTGTCCCTCTTCCTCATTGCTCAGCGCTGCCAATTTTGGGTGCAGACCAGATCTACAGAGGCAGGAAGAAGACAGCGATGAAAGAAAGTAATCAACCGTGACCTCGTGAACGACCCGGAGGGACACAACCTCATTTCTGTTTGGTAATTCCAGACCAGGGAATCAGTTTTTCTTCATAAAAACAACCCAAACATGTCATTTATATCAATGATCTCTTATTAGAGTGCCAACAATGTCCAAGCTAAGAATGGCTTCCGATGAAAACGAAGTTAGAAGATATGTACATCGCATTTCAACAGTTCTGAAGTCCTGGTCATCTATGCAGACCCCTGCTGAACACAGGTGCTCATAAAAGTCATCTTCATCGGTCGTTTAGCCGCTCAGACTTGTCGGAACATTCAAACGGAGCAAGGACAATGACTTCATAACAACGCATGATTAACTTTAATGAACCACCGCGCACCAGTACCCACACGTCGGCCTTGTGTCGAGGGTAGATACCGTATCCTACGAACCCGAGCACACGAGAGTCAGAAAGGAAGATTGGTGGACGAGCAAACGAGGATGAACTGAGACAAGCATGGATTCTGGGATTGGTTCCGGCTTCTCTGGGGAATTTGCTACCGTGGACCATTTTCTTGTCTTTCAGAGATTTTTTTCTCTGCCGTCAGATTGGCAAACAGTAAATGCAAGGCGGCGGCAGGTCTGGGATTCTTTTTGAAGTGTCAAGAAGAAATGAGGTCTGGCTAAGCTACTGTAGCTAACTACTACACTTTCAAAACAAAGGCACAGACTAAATAGATTTGAATTCATTTCAATGGGCGACGCAATGAGTTTTTCGAGCTACCGGCTATGTCACAGAACCAGATAAGGTCAAAAGTTGAGGTACTACGAACAAAAAGTCGGCGGAAGTCGCGAGCTCCCTGGCTAACTCGCTTTCAGAGGGTGCTCCCGGGTTCGAGGCAGACTTTATTAGAAATATTATGATTAAAAACACAAATATGGCTGACATCCATCCATCCATCCATTTTCTACCGCTTATTCCCTTTGGGGTCGCGGGGGTCGCTGGACCCTATCTCAGCTACAATCGGGCGGAAGGCGGGGTACACCCTGGACAAGTCGCCACCTCATCGCAGGGCCAACACAGATAGACAGACAACATTCACACTCACATCCACACACTAGGGCCAATTTTAGTGTTGTAAATATGGCTGACATGTCATGTAGAATATTGATTGATTGATTGAAACTTTTATTAGTAGATTGCACAGTACAGTACATATTCCGTACAATTGACCACTAAATGGTAACACCCCAATAAGTTTTTCAACTTGTTTAAGTTAATCACGTTAATCAATTCATGGTACAAATATATACTATCAGCATAATACAGTCATCACACGAGTTAATCATTAAATTATTGACATTATTTACAATCTGGGGTGTGGGATGTGGAGGGGGTTGGGGCAGGGGGGTTAGGTTTGGTTGATATCAGCATACTTCAGTCATCAACAATTATATCATCTGAGAAATGGACATTGAAACAGTGTAGGTCTCACTTCATAGGATATGTACAGCGAGCAGTGAACATAGTGAGTTCAGAAAGCATAAGAACAAGTACCGTATTTTTCGGACTATAAGTCGCAGTTTTTTTCATAGTTTGGTGCGACTTATATATGTTTTTTTCCTTCTTTATTATGCATTTTCGGCAGGTGCGACTTATACTCCGGTGCGACTTATACTCCGAAAGATGCGGTATATACATTTGATTATTTACAATCCGGGGAGGTGGGATGTGGTGGGGGAATGGGGTTAGTCGAGGGTTGTAGTTGCCTGGAGGTGTTCTTTTAGTGCGGTTTTGAAGGAGGATAGAGATGCACTTTCTTTTACACCTGTTGGGAGTGCATTCCATATTGATGTGGCATAGAAGGAGAATGAGTTAAGACCTTTGTTAGATCGGAATCTGGGTTTAACGTGGTTAGTGGAGCTCCCCTGGTGTTGTGGTTATGGCGGTCATTTACGTTCTAATATGCAGTTTGTCACTATTTTGCCATTAATACAAAGCATGTCATAAAAGTGTAGAGTTTTTTTTATAAACTTTATTATTTGTTTTAAAAATATATTTTACAATGCACCACCAAAATGTGTGTTTTCTACTAAATAGTCACTTTTTAAATGAAGCCCTACAAAAGCATGGTATTCTGTAGGGGTGTTAAAAAAAAATCGATTTTCGAATGAATCGCGATTCTTATTTGTAACGATTCTTAATTGATTAAAAAAACAATTGATTAAATTTTATTAAACAAACCAGTTTTCTTTTAAGTAATACAGGACATATATCACAGCTGTTGATCTATTTTATGGAGTAATGTAGTTAATCATAGAACTGGCATCCATTGTTCCTAAAAAAGTATTGATTTTGATTTGAGAATTGTTTTCGATTCTGAATTGAATCGTTGTCCCCAAGAATGGAATCGTGCGGTGCCCAAAGACTCACATCCCTAGGATGCGGGCTTGTGAGTAATACCACTAGTGTGCCGTGGGAGATGATCTAATTTCACCTATTTGGGGTAAAAAATATTTTTTGCAAACCAGTAACTATAGTCTGCAAATGATGTGTTGTTGTTGAGTGTCGGCAGAGTAACCGTGTAATACTCTTCCATATCAGTAGGTGGCAGCAGGTAGCTAATTGCTATGTCGTGATCACAATATGCAGACGACAGTGGGAGGCAGTGTGCAGGTAAAAAGGTACCTAATGCTTAAACTGAAAAATAAACAAAAGGTGAGTGCCCCTAAAAAAAAAGGCATTGAAGCTTATGGAAGGCTATGTACAACTGAACTGGCGACAAAGTGAAGAAAAACAGAATGCTGGACGACAGCAAAGACTTACAGCGTGTGGAGCAGGCGGCGTCCACAAAGTACATCCGTACATGACATAACGATCAACAATGTCCCCACAAAGAAGGATAAAAACAACTGAAATATTCTTGTTTGCTAAAACAAAAGCAGGTGCGGGTAATAGCGCTTAAAGGAGGACATGAAACTGCAACAAAACAGGAAAAGCCACCAAAATAGAAGCGCAAGACAATAACTAAAACACTACACACAGGAAAACAGCAAAAAACTCCAAATATGTCAGGGTGTGATGTGACAGGTTGTGACAGTACACCTACTTTGTGATAGTGATGCATGCTTAGTTATGGTTTAAAGTCATATCTGACGACTTTTTATCGTCAATATCGAGTTTAATATTTCAATGATTTCTGCTGGTGGTCTGCCTTTGGATTTTTTCAATAAAAAAATGTGCCTCAGTTCAAAAAAAGTTGAAAAACACTGCACTCAACTGCTGTGTATTTAGTAAGTGAATGAGGTAACTGTCAAAGTACTTTAAGTACTTTGAAGGTAGAAAAGTGCTATACAAGTGAAAGACTGTTTATTACCCATAATGCCTTTCTAAAGTCTGCATTTACTCAAGGCCACAGGAATGACGTCAATAGAGAAAATCAAAAGGACTTTTGAACAAAACTGGAATGAACTCCAGCAAGAAGCAATCATTGATACTTGAAAGAAATACAGGATATTAAATCACCTCCAAACTGTAAGAACTCATGTTAGTATCACACTTTGCTGCATGTTAATTAATAACTACAACTACAATAAACTACCATTACGTTACTACAATAACACTTCAGAGTCACATAACTTGGTACTATATGCTAATTGTTGGCATGCTAATAGTTAGCATGCTAACTTTTCAAGCCATTTTTGCCGCCATACACTTCAGTCATATAATTGTGTATGTGACATATGCTAATAGTTAGCATGCTAACTTTTCAAGCCATTTTTGCCGCCATACACTTCAGTCATATAATTTTGTACGTGACATGCTAATTGTGAGCATGCTAACTTTTCTAGCCAATTTTGCCAGCACTCACCTCAGAGTCACATAACTTGGTGCGTGACATATTCTAATAGTTAGCATTCTAACTTTTCAAGCCATTTTTGCCGCCATACACTTCAGTCATTTAATTTGGTACGTGACATATGCTAATTGTGAGCATGCTAACTTTTCTAGCCAATTTTGCCGGCACTCACCTCAGAGTCACATAACTTGGTGCGTGACATATGCTAATAGTTAGGATGCTAACTTTTCAAGCCATTTCTGCCGCCGTAGACCTCAGTCATAGAACTTGGTATGTGACATATACTAATTGTTAGCATGCTAACTTTTTTAGCCAATTTTGCTGGCATACACTTCAGAGTCACATAACTTCGTACATGACATATGCTAATTGTTAGCATGCTAATGTTAGCACGCTAACTTTTCAAGCTATTTTTGCCGCCATACACTTCAGGTATTTAATTTGGTACATGACATATGCTAATTGTTGGCATGCATTATAATGTTAGCACGCTAACTTTTCAATCCATTTTTGCCACCCTACACTTCAGGTATCCAACTACTTCTCTCCTCCCGGCTGCTGCTAATGAAGGGCGACAGGTGATTAGATAACAAGGCCCACTTGAGCCATCTACGCACCTGTCCCTGTCTTTGAGGCCGGTCCTGGCACACCCCGTTCCGCGGCAGCATACTTAACAACCCTCCTGATTTTCCCGGGAGACTCCCGAATTTCAGTGCCCCTCCCGAAAATCTCCCGGAGCAACCATTCTCCCGAATTTCTCCCGATTTCCACCCGGACAACAATATTGGGGGCGTGCCTTAAAGGCACTGCCTTGAGCGTCCTCTACAACCTGTCGTCACATCCGCTTTTCCTCCATACAAACAGTGCCGGCCCAGTCACATAATATTTGCGGTTTTTCATGAGGCATACTTGATCAACAGCCATACAGGTCACACTGAGGGTGGCCGTATAAACAACTTTAACATTGTTACAAATATGCATCGCACTGTGAGCCCACACCAAACAAGAATGACAAACACATTTCGGGAGAACATCCACACCGTAACACAACATAACAAATACCCAGAACCCCTTGCAGCACTAACTCTTCCGGGACGCTACAATAACATCTACGGCTTTTGGAGTTCAGTGAACAACTGCACACACAACAAGAAGGAGACGAAGCAGAAGAACGAAGAAGAGACATGGCGACGACGAGTAAGAAGAAGAAATACGCTTGCAAGTTCCAAAATGATTGGAAAAAAGAATTTCATTTCATCCAAGACAGCTCGAAGGGGAAGGCGTATGCTGCCTGCACCTCAACCCCGCCCCCCCCCATCTCCCAAATTTGGAGGTCTCAAGGTTGGCAAGTATGCCTGGAACACCCCGTTCCGCGGCAGGCCCGCAGGCCACGCCCCCCTCCACACCGACGTAGCGCTTGGCGTTGTCGTGACTACGGTGGGAGGTGAGGAAGGACCGCTGTGTTGTTTATTCTTAATATTAATAAGGACACAATGGTATGCAGAGGTGTACTTATTACCATTTTTTTAGACAAATGATAGTGTTTATAGTTGCGGTGGAGAAAAAGATACATTTTCATTCTTTAAGGGGAAAACATTTTCATTTTGTCCCTTGGAAGCGTCTATTTTGGTCCCGCTTGTCAAACAATCTGAGGTGTTTGTGTCACAAAAGAGGTGCGGACGCCAGCGCGCCGTATTCTCTTTGTAACCGCCCGCTTTAAAGGCTGCTGGAGAGACGCGCAAAGTGGAATCCACGCTGGCGTTGAGAGAGCAGGAGAGCAGGATGAAGCTGCAGGAGTCGTCGGCGCTCGCTAAAGACGCTTCCTTTTTGTTTCTTCTGCGTCCTCCTTCAGCGCCACGATGGCTTTATCTTGAAGGTTCATCTCGCCCCCGCCGCCTCGCAGCCGCGACGGCTGTAATCTCATTACCCCCGCCGAGGAGATTAGGAGGCCGTTTCCACGGAAACAACACTTTTCCGTCAGACGTCGGGTCCGGTTTGACTTCCTGTACTTTGGAACGCCATGACGTGGTTTGCGTTTGAATGAGGCGGGATGGCGCTAGCTTGGTTTTAGCAAACAGTAGTTGGTGCTGTGACAAAACCGCTGTTCCCTTTAGCTCGTTTTAAGGTGTGATTCACTTAGATTGAATTATTGTAGATTAATCACAGTTAATCTAAAGAAATATTTTTGTTCTTTTCGTTTGACTCTCGCCGATGAATTCGTCAAAGAGAATTATTCAGTACTACGGAGGGTCAAGTGGGACAGAATTAAATAAATAAATCAAATAATGTTTTTACTTGAATAAATAGATAAAATATCAACAAATAAGTCACATTGTATTTATATTAGAAAAATAAATCAAATACTGTTATACTTAAATAAACAAATAAAATATTTGAAAAAGAAAAAAAAATTAATGTGGAGGGAGGTGTGGCCAGCGCGCCTGCAGGAGCAAAGGTCACCGCCTCTGTCTGTGATGCTGAGGACGAGCACCATCGGATGGGGGCAGGGGAATGTGCTGACGGTGAGACACAGCTGACAGGTGATTCGATTTCCCAGGTGGTACGTGGTAATCTAATCATCTGTTGTCTTTAACAGTAGGCGGCCGAGAGCAGGAGGGAAGAGAGGATACGGACGTGAATGCTGGAGAAAAACTTTGACAAAAAAAATCTATGCAGATTAAAACTTTGTTAAAACTGCACGCTTGGCTCCTGTGCCGTGTCTACAGTGGAACTGCTAGGAAGCAACTTCTACAATCAAATAATGTTAAAGTTAAATAAATAAACAAAATATTTAAAAATAAAATAACTTCGTTTTTTTTTAATTTAAAATAAATAAATACATTCTTAAATTAAATTAACTACTATAATTACTTGAGATTTGCCATTTGATTGTAATTGGAATTAAATATATACGTGTTAAGTGTTAATTAATTTCATATAAAAGTATGTTTAATTATTTATTGCATTATTTCATTATTTAATGATTTTGCAGCTGAGATAGGCTGCAGCGCTCCCCGGCAACCCCGAAAGGGACAAGCGGTAAAAAAATGGATGGATTGATTCATTTTGTTATGTTTATTTAAAAAACCTTTTAAGGTCCAAGCTGTTTTATACATGCTTTTTTTATTTCTCTTTGCTATTTGGGCTTATTGGACCCTAATTAGAATAAAAACTAAGAATAAATGTTTTGATGTGATGTACTTTTAGTCCATAAGTACACAAACGTGTACTTCAGGAAACAGGAAGTAAACATGTCCAGCAGGAAATGACGACGCATCTGTAATTTCAAGCGTTTGACTGCCAGTCACGCCACACGTCCGCCACGGCTGACGAGCCGCTGCTGAAGCATGGACCAGGAGGTAGAAGTGTTGACACTTCCATGGGAGACACGCCAAGACGCGGCGTGACGGACATTTCTATTACGGACGTCTTCAAGCCGCCCGCCGAGGGACAGGAAGGATCCAGGCGAGGCCGCGGTCACACCTCCACGTGTGTCGCCGCAGGGACTAGGGGACATGGGGGAACAGACGCCATGACGTAATCCCGCTTGGTATTGGGAGGAGAAGCGAGAGGACGGCAAGCGGAGGTGAGGCCTCAGTGAGGAGGCACACGTGCGGCGAATGTGAATGGACGACTTTGACACGCCAGTTGTGGTGAAGTCACATGACAACTGGACTTCCTGCGCCGCAATTCCCCCAGACCATGTGATCAGTCAGTCACATGGCTGACATGTGGACACTCGTCCTTCACAAACTTCTTTTAGGGACGCACACGTGAACACTTTCTACATTTACTACTTCACACCCACACCATCATGACAGGAGGATTTACTACTTTTCATATATATATATATATATATATATATGTGTATATATATCTATATATATATATATATATATATATATATATATATATACACTAATATGTGACACGTGTAATAATATATATGACACATGTACTAATGTATATGACACATGTACTAATATATATGACACATGTACTAGAATATATGACACATGTACTAATATATATGACACATGTACTAATATATATGACACGTACTAATATATATGACACATGTACTAATATATATGACACATGTACTAATACCTATGACACATGTACTACTATATATGACACATGTACTAATATGTGACACATGTACTAATATATATGACACATGTACTAATACCTATGACACATGTACTACTATATATGACACATGTACTAATATGTGACACATGTACTAATATATATGACACATGTACTAATATATATGACACATGTACTAGTATATATGACACATGTACTAATATATATGACACATGTACTACTATATATGACACATGTACTAATATGTGACACATGTACTAATATATATGACACATGTACTAATATATATGACACATGTACTAATATATATGACACATGTACTAATACCTATGACACATGTACTACTATATATGACACATGTACTAATATGTGACACATGTACTAATATATATGACACATGTACTAATACCTATGACACATGTACTACTATATATGACACATGTACTAATATGTGACACATGTACTAATATATATGACACATGTACTAATATATATGACACATGTACTAGTATATATGACACATGTACTAATATATATGACACATGTACTAATATATATGACACATGTACTAATGTAAATTCCACATGACCTAATTTATATGACACATGCACTAATATATATGACACATGTACTAGAATATATGACACATGTACTAATATATATGACACATGTACTAATATTTATGACACATGTACTAATATATATGACACATGTACTAATATATATGACACATGTACTAATGTAAATTCCACATGACCTAATTTATATGACACATGTACTAATATATATGACACATGTACTAGAATATATGACACATGTACTAATATATATGACACATGTACTAATATTTATGACACATGTACTAATATATATGACACATGTACTAATATATATGACACATGTACTAATACCTATGACACATGTACTACTATATATGACACATGTACTAATATGTGACACATGTACTAATATATATGACACATGTACTAGTATATATATGACACATGTACTAATATATATAACACATGTACTAGTATATATGACACATGTACTAGTATATATGACACATGTACTAGTAAATATGACACATGTACTAGTGTATATGACACATGTACTAATATATATGACACATGTACTAGTATATATGACACATGTACTAATATGTATGACCATGTACTAATATATGTATGACACATGTACTAATGTAAATTCCACATGACCTAATATATATGACACATGTACTAGTATATATGACACATGTACTAGTATATATGACACATGTACTAATATATATGACACATGTACTAATATATATGACACATGTACTAATATATATGACACATGTACTAATATATATAACACATGTACTAGTATATATGACACATGTACTAGTAAATATGACACATGTACTAGTGTATATGACACATGTACTAATATATATGACACATGTACTAGTATATATGACACATGTACTAATATGTATGACCATGTACTAATATATGTATGACACATGTACTAATGTAAATTCCACATGACCTAATATATATGACACATGTACTAGTGTATATGACACATGTACTAATATATATGACACATGTACTAGTATATATGACACATGTACTAATATGTATGACCATGTACTAATATATGTATGACACATGTACTAATGTAAATTCCACATGACCTAATATATATGACACATGTACTAGTATATATGACACATGTACTAGTATATATGACACATGTACTAATATATATGACACATGTACTAATATATATGACACATGTACTAATATATATGACACATGTACTAATATATATAACACATGTACTAGTATATATGACACATGTACTAGTAAATATGACACATGTACTAGTGTATATGACACATGTACTAATATATATGACACATGTACTAGTATATATGACACATGTACTAATATGTATGACCATGTACTAATATATGTATGACACATGTACTAATGTAAATTCCACATGACCTAATATATATGACACATGTACTAGTAAATATGACACATGTACTAGTGTATATGACACATGTACTAGTATATATGATACAGGTACTAATATGTATGACCATGTACTAATATATGTATGACACATGTACTAATGTAAATTCCACATGACCTAATATATATGACACATGTACTAGTATATATGACACATGTACTAATATATATGACACATGTACTAGTATATATGACACATGTACTAATATATATGACACACGTACTAGTATATATGACACATGTACTAATATATATGACACATGTACTAGTATATATGACACATGTACTAGTAAATATGACACATGTACTAATGTAAATTCCACATGACCTAATATATATGACACATGTACTAGTATATATGACACATGTACTAGTAAATATGACACATGTACTAGTGTATATGACACATGTACTAATATGTATGACCATGTACTAATATATGTATGACACATGTACTAATGTAAATTCCACAAGACCTAATATATATGACACATGTACTAGTATATATGACACATGTACTAGTATATATGACACATGTACTAATATATATGACACATGTACTAGTATATATGACACATGTACTAATATATATGACACATGTACTAATATATATGACACATGTACTAATATATATGACACATGTACTAGTATATATGACACATGTACTAATATATATGACACATGTACTAATATATATGACACATGTACTAGTATATATGACACATGTACTAATATATATGACACATGTACTAATATATATGACACACGTACTAATATATATGACACATGTACTAATATATATGACACATGTACTAATATATATGACACATGTACTAATATATATGACACATGTACTAATGTAAATTCTACATGACCTAATATATATGACACATGTACTAATATATATGACACACGTACTAGTATATATGACACATGTACTAATATATATGACACATGTACTAATATATATGACACACGTACTAATATATATGACACATGTACTAATATATATGACACACGTACTAATATATATGACACATGTACTAGTATATATGACACATGTACTAATGTATATGACACATGTACCAATATATATATATCATATACATCAGTACATGGCCATATATATATATATATATATATATATATATATATATATATATATATATATATATATATATATATATATATCCGCGACCCCGAAGGGAATAAGCAGTAGAAAATGGATGGATGGATGTATATATATATATATAGATATAGATATAAATATATATACATATGAACATAAATATATATATATAAATATATATACATATGAACATATATAGATTATATATATAGATTATATATATATATATGTTCATATGTATATATATTTATATATATATATTTATGTTCATATGTATATATATTTATATATATATATATATATATATATATATATATATATATATATATATATATATATATATATATATATATATATATTAGTCCTCCATAGTATGTGTGGTATTGAAGTGTTAAGTAGAAGATGTAAAAGTACTCAGTAGCAAGTAGTATTGCTAAAAAGGGACATTAAAGCAGTTGAGTGGATCATCAAGTGTCAGCAGTGAGCTGGAGGCGCCGTCAACACGTTTTAAGGAAAGTCATCTAAGAATTGAAAAAGTCTTGACGACGTTCATGAGTCACTTCTGTGCTGCGGGAGAAGAATAAATAAAGTTGATGCCTGACCTTAAAGACTATTTACCTTTTATCAACCTTTATGCTTCATAAGTCATCTTCACGCTGAAGTTGAATACTATAAAAGTACAACAGACATGATGTCACTACTACACAGTACTAAGTATTTACATTTGTATTTACAATATAAATACTTCTTTACCATTCAAATACAACATGGATATTACAGTTGAATTTATATTGTAGTATTTATTCTTACAAGGTATATTTTATACTTATGGTATTTATTAAATTAGTATGTTTTAATAAAAAAGTAAAGTTTATTCATCATACTTAAGCAATGTATAGCTATTATTTATAATAAAATACAGCTTGTTAATAAAATACACGTATCTTTGTATTCATATACACTATTTATTATTATCTTTGTATTTTGTATTATTTATTATAATTGTGTGTTTTCGATTAAAAGGTAAATATTTATGACATAGATTTTTAATTAAAACAAATATTTATAGGATTCAGATATGTATTTTACCATATTCTTATTTTCTTTGTATTTGATTGTATTATTTTTAATTAAAAAGTAAATTTTAATCATATTTTAGGAATATATACACCTTTGTGTGTTCATATTTGTATGTGAATTTATTGTAAAAGTATAACATATATATTATATAATATTATATGCAGGATTAAAACATATTTGTACATACCATATGTTTATTACAATATACATCTTCATTTATTTTAGCATCTTAATTTTTTGGTATTTGATTCAATTGTTAGTAAAATGCATAATTTAATCGTCATATTTTAGCAATATATATACAATTTTGCATTCTTAATTTTTATTTGTATATATAGTAAGATAGACGTATATATTATATACAGTATATTATGTATATATATTTGTACATAAAATAGATTTTGAATGAAATATATGTATAGTATTCATATGTTTTATCATCTTATCTTTTATAGAGGCTCAGCTTCAGATAGCATTACTAACATTAGCATGCTAACCTTTTAGCCAATTTTGCAGCCGAACACCTCAGAATCATATAACTTGGTACTTGACACATGCCAACTGTTAGCATATATTTTATCTATACTATAAAAATGGGACCCATTACCTCCCTGCTTGGCACTCAGCACCATGGGTTGGAATTGGGGGTTAAATCACCAAAAATGATTCCCGGGCGCGGCCACCACTGCTGCTCACTGCTCCCCTCACCTCCCAGGGGGTGATCAAGGGTGATGGGTCAAATGCAGAGAATAATTTTGCCACACCTAGTGTGTGTGTGACAATCATTAAAATACTTTAACTTAACATATTAGTGTGTAATATGTATTATTTATTGCAATGTTTTTGTCATGTCTGTGTAATCATGTTTTGTTTTAGTCATGTTTTGTTTAGTTATTGACTCTTTAGTTTCTGGCTTTTCACTCCCTTGTCTTGTTTCCATGGTTACCCATTAGTTTCACCTGTTCCACGTTTGGACTCATTATGCACTCTTGTTTGTCACAATAGCAACCCATTAGTTTTCACCTGTCATGTCACGCACCTGTTTTGAGTCACGCATCTGTTGTTAATCATGTCTGTGTTATTTAAGCTTTTCATTTTCTGTTGTTCGTCCTGGTGTTATATATTTTCTAACCCTGCTATCCTCTCGTTTCAAGCCCTGTTCACGGTCCCATGCCACAGTAAGTGTTTTTTTATTTCGTGTTCAGTTTCTGCCTTTGTGCAAGTTTTGTTTTCATTCGCCAAGTTTTTTTTACCTCCGCCAGTGCGCGCTTTTCGTTTGTTCCTTTTTGATAGTAATAAATAAATCATGTACCCACCTTCAAGCCATGTCCGATCCAAATTCACTTGCATCTTGGGAAAACAAAAACTCCATAGTCCAAGTCGTGACAGTTTTTGTTTAATTACTTTTTATTTGTGTTATTGTTTGTAATGCACTGCAGCAACGTCATTTCTCCATTGTCAAATAAATAAACGTTTATCCTGTCCTATATTTTGTGTGGAAAAAGTACATTTTCATCATCATATTTTAGTAAGATATACTGTATGTAAAATTGCATATTTGTGATTATTATTTGTTTATAATAGTTTTTTTTGTGTATATTTAATTTAATTTTTACAGCATTTACTTTTAGTTATTTCTGTTTAAAAATGTTTTCATATGTTTATTATGATTGTTTTATTTATTTTTGATCAAAGTACAATTGTATTTGTCTTTCTATGAAGTTGAGATAATTATATTTTTTTCCATCAAGTCTATATATATATATATATATATATATATATATATATATATATATATATATATATATATATGTTCCTTTTAAAAATGTATTCCTATTTATTATGTGAAAAGTGAACACAACTGTATGTTACGCTGCGCAAAGAGTGTAAGTGTGTGTGTCGTCTCCCCAAAGAAGGTTTTCACACACTTAATTGGATGTCACACTCTTGTCCGAGTGCACATGAGCTACGCACACACACACACACGCACGCACGCACGCACACACACACACACTCTTGTATTTTATACCTTCTTGAGACCTGAGAAAAATGCCTACATCTTTAGGACCACTCTTTCTTGATATATAAAGAAGTGTATTTACAACATAAAAAAGGTTGTTGTGAAAAATGATTCTGAATTTCACAAGAAAGAGGTTACAGTTTCACAAGAAAAACTTAGAATTTTGGCAGTATTATAATCAAAGTCGTAATTTTACTCAACGCAAGTCAAAATTTTACAAGAAAAACTGAACATTTGTGCAATATTATGATAAAAGTTGGAATTTTACTCAATAACAGTCGCAATTTTACAAGAAAAGCTTAAAATTTTGGCAATTTTATGAAAAGAGTCGTAATTTTACTCGACAAAAGTCACAATGTAATAAGAAAACTTTAAAATGTTGGCAATATTATAATAATAATCGAAATTTTACGCTGCAAAATTTTGATAAAAGACATCATTTTACTCAAAACATTTTACAAGAACAATAAAATTGGCAATATTGTGATAAAAGTCAGAATTTTAGATGACAAATGTCACAATTTTGCAGTAAAAAGTAATAGTTTTACATAAAAAAGTGATAATTATACGGGAAAATATTGCAATATTACAGAAACAGAAAGAATATGAGAAATTGTTCCCAATTTTATAAGAAAAAAAGTCGACACATTGTGAGAAAAAGACTGATTTTAGTTGAATTATTTTTGGGGAATTTTTTGTTTGTAATTGGTTTTTAATATTCATTATTTACTTCAAGTTATAACAGTATGTCTCTATATACATATTTATTTATTTAAATGCATTTTGGCCAAAGGTGGCGCATTTACACACACTTGTTATTTCATATGTTGACCAGAGGGGGAGCACATTTAAAACCGACCACCAGGGGTGCAATTGAGACATTCTCTATTAAATGCAAGGGTTTTCCGTATTGGGACCATGATTTATGTCATCACTTGTTCACACCGCCTCACATGGAAGGTACTTTTCCTTGTTGATGTCTCAAGAAGGGTAGAAATACAAGGACACACACACACCACACACATTCTTGTATTCATTACCTTCTTGAGACCTCAGAAAAATCTCTTTAAGACTACCCTTCCTAGATATATAAAGAAATGTATTTACAACATAAATAATGCAAACATAAAAAAGCTTGTTGTGAAAAATTAGTTGGAATTTCACAAGAAAAAGGTCACAGTTTCACAAGAAAAACTTAGAATGTTGGCAGTTTTATAACAAAAGTAATTATCTTACTCAACGCAAGTCAAAATGTTACAAGAAAAACTGAACATTTGTGCAATATTATGATAAAAGTTTGAATGTTACTCAATAACAGTCGCAATTTTACAAGAAAAGCTTAAATTTTGGGCAATTTTATGAAAAGAGTCGTAATTTTACTCGACAAAAGTCACAATTTCATAAGAAAACTTTAAAATGTTGGCAATATTGTAATAATAATTGGAATTTTACTAGGCAAAATTATGACAGAGGTCATAATTTTACTCAAAAAACGTCATTGTTTTACAAGAACAACAAGAAAATTGGCAATATTGTGATAAAAGTCTGAATTTTACATGACAAATGTCACCATTTTGCATTAAAAAGTAATAATTTTACATAAAAAAAACTAATAATTTTATGAGAAAATATTGTAATATTACAGAAACAGAAAGAATAAGGGAACATTTTCCCAATTTTATAAGAAAAAAGTCGACACATTGTGAGAAAAAGAATTTTTTGTTTTTAATCTTCATTATTTACTTCAAGTTATTACAGTATGTCTCTATATACATATCTTTTCTTTTCTTTTTTAATACATTTTGGCCAAAGGGTGCGCATTTCAATTTCTTACACGCACTTGTTATTACATATGTTGACAAGAGGGGGAGTACTTCAAATTTTTACACACACTTGTTATTTCATATGTTGACCACAGGGGGAGCACTTTTAAAAGCGACACACAGTCAATTTGAAAAATCCCTCCTTTTTGGGACCACCTTCATTTTGATAGATTTCACCACCAGGGGGTGCAATTGAGACATTCTCTATTAGATGCAATGGTTTTCCGTATTGGGACCATGATTTATGTCATCACTTGTTCACACCTCCTCATATGAAAGCTACTTTTCCTTGTTGATGTCTCAAGAAGGGTAGAAACACACACACACACACACACGGTCACACACACACACGGTCACGTGGACTTTTAAGAGGCCAACATGTCGATGCGGATGAAAGCGATCGGGGCCTTGAAGAGGCTCGCTAGAATCGATGTTCGCGATCGATGCCTGAATGGATTTGCTCTCCAAGTTGAGATGCATCGTTTTAACTTGACGCACTCAAACGCAACACGGACGCTTTGGGGACAGCTTCCACCATCTTCTAGAATCCATTCGCCCATCAATCGCACGTCAGTGTGGAAGACATTTTGGACAAACCTTTGAGTCCCACTTCATTTGAGGCGCATCGAGGAGCTTGGTGTGGAAGAATGTGAGTGAAGTATATATATATATATATATATATATATATATATATATATATATATATATATATATATATATATATATGTATACACATATATATACATATATACACACGTGTATTTATACATATATACAAATACATATATATATATATATACATATATACACACACACACACATATATATATACATATATACACACACACACACACATATATATATATACATATATACACACACACAAACATATATATACATATATACACACACACACACATATATATATATATATATACATACATACACACACACACACACACACACACACACATATATATATATATATATATATATATATATATATATATGTATTGTTGTATTGTAAGTAAGTTAGTTGTATTGTTACTTATTTGTATTGTTAGTAAGTTTGTTGTATTGTTACTTGTATTGTTAGTAAGTTTGTTGTATTGTTGGTCAGAAGTATTATTAGTCGGTCATATTGTTGGTCATATCATTCGTTAGTCGCACTGTTAGTTAGTTGTAGCTTTAATTAGTTAGTGGCATTGTTAGTTTATTAGTGGGTCGTATTGTTAGTTGTATTGTTAATTAATTAGTTATTTGTATTATTAGTTAATAATTAGAATGTTTTAGTTAGATAGGTGGATATATATTTGTATTGTTAGTTAGTGAGTTAGTTGGTCTATCATATTTTTAGTTAGTTGTATTGTTAGGTGGTTATTCGTATTGTTAGTTGATTATTTGTATCGTTAGTTGATTATTCATATAATTAGTTGGTTATGCGTTCCATTAGTTAGTTGGTTAGTTGCATCGTTAGTAGGATATGTGTAGCACTAGTTAGTTGGTTATTTGTATAATTAGTTGGTTATTCATATTGTTAGTCATTTGATTATTCCTATCATTAGTTAGTTGGTTATTGTATTGCTAGTTAGTTGGTTATTCATTTTGTTAGTTAGTTGATTATTCATATCATTAGTTATTTGGTTATATGTATCGTTGGTTGGTTATTCATATTGTTAGTTGTTTGGTTATTCGCATCGCCAGTTATTTGTGTCGTTAGTTATTTGCATCGCTACTTAATGGGTGACTGGTTTTGTCAGTTGATTATTTGTATCGTTAGTTGGTTATTCATATTACTCAGTTGGTTATTCATAACGTTAGTTATTTAGTTGTTCGTATCATTAGTTAGTTAGTTATTCATATCGTTAGTTGGTTATTTGGTATCTTTAGTTAGTTGGCTATTCGTATTGTTAGTTATTCATATTGTTAGTTGGTTATTCGTGTTGTAGGTTATTTGTATATTTAGTTAGTTGGCTATGCATATTGTTAGTTGGCTATTCACATTGTTAGTTGGTTATTCGTACTGTTAGTTATCGATATTTTTAGTTGGTTATTCGTATCGTGAGTTAGTTGGTTATTTGTATCTTTAGTTGGTTGGTTATTCATACTGTTAGTTGGATTTTCATATTGTTAGTTGGTTATTCATATTTTGAGTTGGTTGGTTATTTGTATCGTTAGTTGGTTATTTGTATCACTAGTTCAGTTCAGTTTAATTTATTTATATAGCACATTTAAAAACAACCCCAGTTGGCCACATAAGACATAAGAAAAGGGGAAAATAGTGTCACATTTACATGGAAACACGGAAGGATAAATACAATACAGTAGTAAAATATACCTTAAAAGAAGTGCAGAATATATCACCTAAAATACTAAAATGTAATAAATAAATAAAAAAGGATAAAACAAGAAAAAAACAACAACCAATAAATAAAAACAACCAAGATATCTTGTCTAAAGCCAGGGAGTATAAATATGTTTTTAACTTGGCTCAGGGACTGGGAGGACCAAATAGATAGTGGAAGGTTGTTCTATAGTCTGGGCCTTGCCACTGAAAAGATTATCTCCTCTGGTTTTTAGCCTAGTTTTGGAGTAGCTGGTCTGTGTCATACTGGGGGGGGTCGCAGCTTACTGCGAGGTTTGTTCTCGGACTATTCCGGACAAGGCGTGAAGGTAGGAACATATTTAATTATTCAACTAACACTCAAATGCAAATGCAGAGAATAATCTCGCCACACCTAGTGTGTGTGTGACAATCATTGGTACTTTAACTTTAACTTTAACTTTAACGAAGTACAAAAAAACAGAAAACAACCCGAAGGCAAGCGTGCCTATCGCACGCGGAAACTAAGGCAAAGAACTTAGGACATGAATCATGAAACTATAGACATGAAAACAACTAACCAAACTATGGCATGGAGCAACTAGCATAACTGTGGAATCAGACATGGAACCAGCAGCATGGACTAAGCAATGACGCCAGGACCACTGACTGGCAAAGACAGGCTTAAATAATGGTCTTCTTGATTAGAG
>NC_084572.2:30001802-30024302 GCF_033978685.3 Nerophis lumbriciformis | reverse complement strand
ACCAGATTCAAGGGCTGCTGAGTTGCCATCATCAGAACCCAGATCACCCACAACAAAATCCCCACCAGTGATCCGCAGGTACCCAGAAAGGTTTCGAGTACCACCAAAAAAACTGAATCTCTGAAGACAGTATAAAAATCTGTGTTAAAGATGTACGAATACTGTTTGTATAATAAGCATGTTATTGTTTACAAATGAGGGTTAAGAGTTCAGTACTAAAAAAAAAAAAAAGAATGTGGCTTAAGTACAGTTTTTTAATTGAGCTGCTGCATTTTTTGGTTGGGTTCTTTTGAGTAATTTCTACATTTCTAAAAGGGGAGGAATGTAATAGAGTGATCTATGTTTGTCTGTTGCCATCTCCTGGTGAATGTTGGCTATAGCGTACTGGGGTTACTTTTTGGTTGGCCAACGATTTACGTGGTGTTGCGCACCTGACGTCAAGTGTGTGAGTCTGTTAAGAGATGTACTTCATCCCCTCGTCTGTTTATTGCCTCCAACTCAATATATTACAACAACATTGCTCCATGCGGACCCTCCAGGTCCGCATGGAGCTGGAGGGGGCGTGGCCTCCAGGTCCGCCTGAATTTCGGGAGAAAATTTGTCCCGGGAGGTTTTCGGGAGAGGCGCTGAATTTCGGGAGTCTCCCGGAAAATCCGGGAGGGTTGGCAAGTATGGTTAGTAGGGAGACTTTGTATTCAAAGGGATTTTAGAATTGGTGTGATATGGTCATATTTCCGCACTCTCATCAGGATCCCAGTAGCACTATTCTGTATGTATTGCAGCTTCTGGATGTTCTTGCTGGGGATCCCGACAAGAAGTGTGTTGCCGTAGTCTAGCCTGGAGGAGACAAAGGCATGGACGAGCCTCTCGGCATCAGAGAGAGTGAGTGAGGGGCGGAGTTTAGCAATGCTCCTGAGGTGGTAGAAGGAGGTCTTGCACAGTTGTGACTCAAAGTGCTTTTACATAGTGAAACCCAATATCTGAGTTACATTTAAACCAGTGTGGGTGGCACTGGGAAGTGTCTTGCCGAAGGACACGACGGAAGCGGCTGGGATGGCGGAAGCGGGAATCGAACCTGGAACCCTCAAGTTGCTGGCACGGCCACTTTACCGACCGAGCTAATACAGTTCACCGCGCGACACGTTAAACGAGGGCTGAGGCGAGGATTTAAAAAACAGCTCCCTTGGATCATCTTCATCATCATCGTCGTCATCATCATCATCATCATGGCCCAGAAACTGTTCCTGCCGAGTCAGCAGCCTCCAGCAGACATAACTGTCATAACAATACTTCCATGCTCTGCTGGCCTCACACTGATTCATATTATTATATTTTAATGGGCATGCTAATGAGCTGCTTCAGGATTGGTTAACAACTGCGTCACATGACACCTGAGTCAGCACTAAATTAGCGCCCTTTTTCCCCACTACTTCCCATGATCCCTTGCAGCGTCTTCTCCCTTCCCACTCGTTTCCTAGACTCCTTTGTCGCCTTCCTTCTCTCATTCATCCTTCCCTTGTCTCCTGTCTCCTTCCTAAATCCCTCCTTTACTTCCTCCCTGCCTCGCCTCCTCTTCCCTCCATCCTCGCCCCCTTTTAGCGGGCAGCTGTGTTTTTGTTTGGAATAAATGTTTTTGTCCAAACAGGAACGACGCTGCATATTGAAGCTGCTTTGTCATTGCCTCGGTGCCTCGGAGCAAGGCACTATTGTCGTGTTCGTGTCGCTTGTGTTTAAACACAAACACACACGTCAGGAATGTCCCTGTGGGGACCGATACACACACTGCAGTACCTATGTCTGACCACTTGGCGTACACACTTCACACAGCAAAATCATGAAAAATGACCTCCAGGGGACCCATCCATCCATTTTCTACCGCTTGTCCCTTTTGGGACCATTTTTTAAAAATGAAAACATACACACACTTGTCTGCATGTAGTCAAGCTGCCTACAGAACACAAGAATAAACACACTGGTGACTCTGGTGGACGTTTTAGACGGTAAAAAAAAAAAGAAAAAAAAAAAGAAAAAAAAAAAAAAAAGGGCTGCACGAGTGCTGCTGGCAGAGGAGGAGCTACGGTTCATTGAAAGCAATATAGACCGTTGAAAAACGTCCACGGTGAGGTGTACTTGTTGAGTACGGCGCTGGTGGAATAGAATAGTAAAATAGAGTAGAGCGCTTCATTGCTATCAAACATGAGAGATGCATGAGTGCTGCCGTCACAAGAGAGCTGCGGTTCATTCAGGGAAATATTGACACTTACGACACAATTTTAAAATGTTCACTGTGAGGTGAGAATGGTGGTCGTAGAATAGAAGACTTTATTGGCGTCAAACATGAGAGGTGCATGAGTGCTGCGATTCATTGAGGGGGACGTGAATGCCAACACAAGTAAGTTGCAAAGTAATTGTCTTGCCTGCAGGTGAGCATAATGGTGGTAGCGTTGCAGTCTAGGGCTACACGAGTACTGCTGGCACTGGTTAAGCTGCGGTTCATTGGGGGAAATATCGACACGACACACTTTTGAAAATGTTCACGGTGAGGTGTACTTGTTAAGCATGATGGTCGTTTAATAGAATAGAGCGCTTTATTGTTATCAAACATGAGAGATGCATGAGTGCTGCTGGCACAAGTGCGCTGCGGTTCATTGAGGGAAATATTAACACTTACGAACACAATTTTGAAAATGTTCACTGTGGGGTGGACTTGTTGAGCATGATGGTCGTAGAATAGAATAGTACGCTCTATCGTCATAAAACATAAGAGTAGCATGAGTGCTGCCGGCACCGGAGAGCTGCGGTTCATTGAGGGGGACGTGAATGCCAACACAAGTGAGTTGCAAAGTAATTGTCTTGTCTACAGGCGAGCATAGTGGTGGTAGCGTTGCCGTCTAGGGCTACGTGAGTGCTGCTGGTACTGGGTGAGCTGCGGTTCATTGAAATAAATATAGACAATTGAAAAATGTCCACGGTGAGGTGTACTTGTTGAGTACGGTGCTGGTGGAATAGAATAGTAAAATAGAGTAGAGCGCTTTATTGTTATCAAACATGAGAGATGCACAAGTGCTGCCGTCACAAGAGAGCTGCGGTTCTTTGAGGGAAATATCGACACTTACGACACAATTTCGGAAATGTTCACCTTGAGGTGGACTTAGTTGGGCATTGTGGTCGTAGAATAGAATAGAACGCTCTATTGTCATCAAACATATGAGTGCTGCCGGCACAAGAGAGCTGCGGTTCACTAGGGGAAATATTGACAAGGCACAATTTTAAAAATGTTCACTATGAGGTGAGGATGGTGGTCGTAGAATAGAAGACTTTATTGTCATCAAACATGAGAGGTGCATGAGTGCTGCCGGCACCGAAGAGCTGTGGTTCATTGAGGGGGATGTGAATGCCAACACGAGTGAGTTGCAAAGTAATTGTCTTGCCTACAGGTGAACATAGTGGTGGTAGCATTGCGGTCTAGGACTACACGAGTGATGCTGGCATTGGGTGAGCTGCGGTTCATTCAGGGAAATACTGACGCTTACAGCACAATTTTAAAATGTACACGGTGAGGTGTACCTATTGAGCAAGGTGGTGAGAAAATAAAAGCGTGGCGGCCTATGGCTGCATGAGTGCTGCCAGCACTATGAGGGTAAAATTAATCCCAAGAAAATAGTCTTGCCTAAAGTCAAGCGTGACAGTGTTTGGGTCACGGTCGCAGGACAGTATAGCAGTCAAGCACTGTGGTGGTAGCGTGCACAAATGCTGTCGATACATGGGGAGCTACGGTTCATTGGGGGATTTCAACAACAGCGAGCATAACAAGATAGTCGCGCAAGCATGGCGATGTTAGAGGAGACCATGCTCTGCTTCTCCATGTCACAGTACACGACGGAATTCCTGTTCCCTTCGATGAACCGCAACTCCCGGGTCTCGGCAGCACTCGTGCTGCCCCACTGCGTTATTGTGAATGATGTGAATGTCTGACATGTCCCCTCAAATAAAGATGTCAGGAGAACAAGGAGGCACATACTTGGCAAAAATAGCTTTCATCACAGCATCTGACTCTCATTCTTGTCTCAGGGGTGAGAACACACACACACACACACACACACACCCACACCCACACCCACACCCACACCCACACACACACACACACACACACACACACACACACACACACACAGTCCCACTATCGCTCTTTTCATCTCCACATACAAATTAAATCAGTGGTCCTGACAGGGCGAGAGGACGGGGAGGACGAATAAAAATCACCTCATTATTCACACACGGGCTGGTACGTGCACGCGCACACACACGCACGCGCGCACACACACACACACACACGCGCACACACGGTACAACAGAGGGTGCGCACAAAAAGGGCGGGAAGGCAAGGAGGATGATGATGACAGTGATGTGATGAAGGTCACGCTGACAAGAGGAGCAGCAGTGATGATGAGAGTGGCGGTCCCTGGCTGGCATCACCTGGCCCCGCCCACCTCCGTGGCGAGCACGGCGACTGGGGAGACGAGTGCTGTCGATGGCGTCTGCGATAACTTCTGTCTTGACCGATAACGGCCCGCAGTGCGCCCGTGACTACAATGTAAAGGAGGCCTTGTGAATCACGGCGAGTGAAGCGCGACGCTTTTTGTTGGTCGACTTTTGTCATTCGAAAGGAAAAAAGAAAAAAAGAAAGGAAACATGATTCATTAATTTTACTATATTATTATTGTTTATTGTTGTATTATATTGATTTCATATATCATTTATTATTATTACTATATTATTATTGTTGTATTATATTGATTTCATATATCATTTATTATTATTACTATATAAATATTGTTTATTGTTGTATTATATTGATTTCATACATCATTTATTATTACTATATTATTATTGTTTATTGTTGTATTTCATGTATCATGTATTATTATTAATATATTATTATTGTTTATTGTTAAATATATAGATTTCATATATCATTTATTATTACTTTATTATTATTTTTGTATTATATTGATTTCATATATAATTTACTATTATTACTTTATTATTATTCTTTATGGTTATATTATATTGATTTCGTATATAATTTATCATCATTACTATATTATTAGTGTTGTATTATATTGATTTCATATATCATTTAGTATTATTACTTTATTATTATTTATATTTATATTAAATTGATTTCATAAATCATTTATTATTATCACTATATTATTTTTGTTTATTGTTGTATTTCATATATCATGTATTATTATTACTATATTATTATTGTTTATTGTTGTTTTATTTTTGTTTCATATATCATGTATTATCACTATATTATTATTGTTTATTGTTGTATTATATTGATTTCATACATCACTTATTATTATTACTCTATTATTATTGTTTATTGTTGTATTTCATATATCATGTATTAGCATTACTATAATATTATTGTTTATTGTTAAATATATTGATTTCATATATCAATAATTATTATTACTTTATTATTGTATTATATTGATTTCATATCCATCCATCCATCCATTTGCTACCGCTTATTCCCTTTTTTGGGGTCGCGGGGGGCGCTGGAGCCCATCTCAGCTACAATCGGGCGGAAGGCGGGGTACAACCTGGACAAGTCGCCACCTCATCGCAGGGCCAACACAGATAGACAGACAACATTCACACTCACATTCACACACTAGGGCCAATTTAGTGTTGCCAATCAACTTATTCATATATAATTTACTATTATAACTTTATTATTATTGTTTATGGTTATATTATATTGACTTCATATATAATTTATCATTATTACTATATTATTATTGTTGTATTATATTGATTTCATATATCATTTACTATTATTACTTTATTATTATTGTTTGTATTTATATTAAATTGATTTCATACATCATTTATTATTATTACTATATTACTTTGGTTTATTGTTGTATTTCATATATCATGTATTATTATTACTATATTATTATTGTTGTTTCATATTGATTTCCTATATCAATTATTATTATTACTATATAATTATTGTTTATTGTTGGTTTATATTGATTTCATATATTATTATTACTATATCATTGTTTATTGTTGTATATCATACATCATGCATTATTATTACTATATTATTGTTTATTGTTAAATATATTGATTTCATACATCAATAATTATTATTACTTTATTATTATTGTTGTATTATATTGATTTCATATATCATTTACTATTATTGTTTATGTTATATTAAATTGGTTTCATATATAATTTATTATTATTACTATATTATTTTTGTTTATTGTTGTATTTCATATATCTATTATTATTACTATATTATTATTGTTTATTGTTGTATTACATTGATTTCATGTATCATTTATTATTACTACTATATTATTATTGGTTATTGTTATATTACATTGATTTCATATATCATTTATTATTACTACTATACACTTTTTGTTTATTTTAATATTATATTGATTTCATATATCATTTATTACATGATCATATTGTTATATTCTCATTAATACATCAATGTTGTTATCACTAGCATATCATATGTGTATTATTTATTATTGTTACATTAGTAGTAGTATAGTTTTATCATTACCATGTCCATATGTTACTTTTATCATATTGTATGTATTCAATATACCATTATTAATGTAATACTACATAAATAATATATATTATATAACGGTATCAGTATATTGTTACTTCTTATGTTATTAGTATCAGTTCAAAATCAACAGGGTTCTTGCTAACATTGGCAAGATGGATGATGTAGACCATAGACACTGGAAAGAAAGAACGTTCTAAGCTGAACTTTGACCCCAGCGCCACTGGCCAATGAAGAAAAGCAGTAGGGTTCTTGCTTTGAGGCAGACAAATAAAGGCTCTTATTTTGAAAAACAAGCTGTCACTGGTGTGTTGACGCTACAGCGATCGTGAAGTGACAGGATGTAAACTTCTTTTTTTTAAAATATATTTCAGATTCTTGCTTATATGAAGAAAAAAAAACGTTTTGTTTACCTTTGGTGTGCCAGCTGTGTCCTGCTCCTCAGTCTCGCCGACTTCTTTCCATCCCTAAACAAGAAAAGTTAAAGAAAAAGACTGTTATAAACTCAAACCTTTTAATTTGAAAACAGTTTTTCCCATTTCTACGGCACCCCGCCACAATAAAAGCCAGCCTGAGAGGAGACCAGCAAAGAAATCCAAGATGGCGTCTTGTGCGATTTATAGAAGTGTTTCCATCTTTACTGCACATCTTTGTGTGAGCTGTAACAATTTGACTGTGTCTCTTTGTGCTTGACGACTCCCCGGTCACTAAGCATCACACACACATCCTGCCTCTCTCCTTGACAAAAGTATTGGGACATAACCAATGACCTCATCAGTCAGAGGTTGGGCTTTACCGCTCAATAACAAATATGAGTGGAATTATAATTTACACATGCACTCCAAATTGTTGTAAA
Organism: Nerophis lumbriciformis; assembly: GCF_033978685.3. Taxonomy (NCBI): domain Eukaryota; kingdom Metazoa; phylum Chordata; class Actinopteri; order Syngnathiformes; family Syngnathidae; genus Nerophis; species Nerophis lumbriciformis. The sequence goes on along the minus strand of NC_084572.2, from coordinate 30,016,827 downwards.
AGTAAAAAAAAATAGAAGTTCTCACATTTAGGGGATAACATATTTGCGCAAGATATTCAAACAATACGGTATAGCGCCGCTTATAACTACAACGTTAATTGCTAACTGACAACTGGCGCTGTAATTGCTAGCTTGCAACCAACACGGAAATCACTAACTGACAACTAGAGTGGTAATAGCTAACTAGCAACTAGCATGCTAATCTCTAGCTGGCAACTAACGCTTTGATCGCTAACTGACAACTAGCCTCTCTATATACATTTTTATTTGATTTGTTTTAATTCATTTTGGCCAAAAGGGGGTGCATTTCAATTTCTTAAACACACTTGTTATTTCATATGTTGACCAGAGGACGAGCACTTCAAGTTTTTACACACACTTGTTATTTCATATGTTGACCAGAGGGCGAGCACTTCAAGTTTTTACACACACTTGTTATTTCATATGTTGACCAGAGTGGGAGAACCGACACAGTCAATTTGAAAAATCCCTCCTTTTTGGGACCACCCTCATTTTGATAGATTTCACCACCAGGGGTGCAAATTAAATCTACATTTTTTGTTCTTTGTAATGTGCTTAAGGCCGATGACAAACGAGTCACGGACCACAGATGGCCCTTGTGCCGCACTTTGGGCAACCCGGCTGTAAAAGCTAACTGTTAATGGCCACTCTAGTCTTAGTACCGTCGTGTATTTGTTCATCCTATGGTCACATATGGGCATACTTGCCAACCTTGAGACCTCCGATTTCGGGAGGTGGGGGGTGGGGGGCGTGGTCGGGGTCGGGGGGCGTGGTTGGGGGCGTGGTTAGGATATATATATATATATAAGAAATACTTGACTTTCAGTGAATTCTAGCTATATATATATATATATTTTATTACATATATATATATATATATATATATATATATATATATATATATAAATAAATAAAAGAAATACTTGAATTTCAGTGTTCATTTATTTACACAGATACACACACATAACACTCATCTACTCATTGTTGAGTTAAGGGTTGAATTGTCCATCCTTGTTCTATTCTCTGTCACTATTTCAGAACACACACATTATACAAATATACATTATAAAATCAATAAGAAAACGGGAGCTCTAATTTGGGAGTCTGAATTAGGATCAGAAGTTCCTATATAAACATTGCGCACTCACGTCGCCTTTTTGTATTGATTACTGCAGCTGTGCACTGGATTCATTCACAAATACAAACTACAACTCACAAACACTTTAGAGTTCGGCTCCACCATCAGAATGTGTACTTAAACTTATAAAGATCACATGGATATTATTCAGTGAGTTGATTCACCAAAACTAACCTGTTATACAGGAGGAAAAAGCACACAGGACGTTTCAATTGTTCACAGACTGGTCGCGCTCATCAGAATGACAAGACACTTCCGGTCTGCAGGTGATAGCATTCAATTGGGAAGAAACACCCTACTGCCCCCTACTGACCAATGTGAATACTGATAAATGTGTAATGACAGCTCCAAAAACGCATTCAAACCACAAAATAAAATAAATAAATCAACACAAAAATGTGACACATTATGAGTGGGTCACATATGCATGTACAGTAGATGGCAGTATTGTCCTGTTTAAAAGTGTCACAACATTGCTGTTTACGGCAGACCAACTGCTTTAGGGTAGACGAAAACTTGACTGCTGTTGTTGTGTGTTGTTACCGCGCTGGGAGGACGTTAATGAAACTGCCTAACAATAAACCCACATAAGAAACCAAGAACTCGCCCTCCATCATTAGCTGTTTATATTGTGGGAAAGCAGACGTGAGAACAGGCTGTCAACACTCACTCAGGTCCGCATGGAGCTGGAGGGGGCGTGGCCTCCAGCTCCGCCTGAATTTTGGGAGATTTTCGGGAGAAAATTTGTCCCGGGAGGTTTTCGGGAGAGGCGCTGAATTTCGGGAGTCTCCCGGAAAATCCGGGAGGTTTGGCAAGTATGCATATGGGACACGGGTTGTCGTAATATCAACTTGTTCACCTGGCGGGTTTTTTCGGGGATGAATAATAATAATAATAACAATTAATTTCACTTATAAGGCGCCTTTCTGGGCACTTAAGGACACCGTACAAAATCAAAACAATAAAATCAATTGGCTAAAAACAACAAAAATCGATAAGATTTACAATGAATAAGCAGTCAGGAATAGGTGTGTTTTAGTCTTGATTTGAAGAGGGATATTGAGTCTAAGTTATGAAGGTCTGGTGGTAAAGAGTTCCAAAGATGAGGGGCTGAGCGGCTGAAAGCTTGGGCACCCACAGTGGACACTTTAAATAAGGGGACAGTGAGATGGACGGATGAAGAAGATCTTAGGGAACGTGAGGGTGTGGGCGACATGGATCAGGTCAGAGAGATATGACGGAGAGAGGTTATGGATAGCTTTGAAAGTGAGGAGAATTATTTTAAAGTGGATAGGGAAGTCCTTCTTTAGCTGCCGTCTTGTTTTATCATACATTGCTGCCTTTGCACCTGTCAATGTTTACTTTTCTCTGCGCATTAAATCAACCAAAAGTCCTGACTTTGGAGCAATGTTCACGGACTCTAGTATTTGGCTCTCTATTAGATGCTTGTTCAGCGGTCCTCATATTGAAGGTACTTTTCCTTGTGGATGTCTCAAGATGGGTTGAAATACAAGAACACACACACACACTTGTATTTGTTACCTTCTTAAGACCTCCAAAAAATGCCTACCTCTTTAGGCCCACCCTTTCTAGATATATAAAGAAGTGAAATTACAACATTAATAATATATACATACTATGCAAATATAAAAAAGCTTGTTGTGAAAAATCAGTTGGAATTTCACAAGAAAAAGGTCACAATTTCACAAGAAAAACATAGAATTTTGGCAGTGTTATAATAAAAGTTATAATTTTACTCAACGCAAGTCAAAACTTTACAAGAAAAACTGAACATTTGTGCAATATTATGATAAAAGTTGGAATTTTACTCAATAACAGTCGCAACTTTACAGGAAAAGCTTAAACTTTCTGCAATTGTTATGAAAAAAGTCACAATTTTATAAGAAAACTTTACAATTTTGGCAATATTATAATAATAATCAGAATTCTACTCTGCAAAATTATGAAAAATGTCATCGTTTTACTCCAAAAAGTTCACTATTTTACAAGAACAACAAGAAAATTGGCAATATTGTGATAAAAGTCAGAATTTTACATGACAAATGTCAGCATTTTGCATTAAAAAGTAGTAATTTTACATAAAGAAAGTAATAATTTTACATAAAAAAGTAATAATTTTACGAGAAAATATTGCAATATTACAGAAACAGAAAAAATATATGAGAAATTGTTCCCAATGTTATAAGGAAAAAAGTCGACACATTGTGAGAAAGACTGCTTTTAGTAAAAAAAAACATTTTAGATGGTTTTTTTGTAATTGGTTTTTAATCTTCATTATTTACTTCAAGTTATAACACACACACATACTGGTTATCATTTGGAATGGGGACCAAGTTTTTCATCATCACTTTTCTTTCTACAGGTTGTGGAGGCATAAAAAATGAGGTAAAATGGCCACTGCCCAGTTAGCTCATACACGTCTTTAAATCTCTGGATTGATGAAGTACTGTATTTTTCGGAGTATAAGTCGCTCCGGAGTATAAGTCGCACCTGCCGAAAATACATAATAAAGAAGGAAAAAAACATGAATAAGTCGCATTTTTTGGGGAAATGTATTTGATAAAACCCAACACCAAGAATAGACATTTGAAAGGCAATTTAAAATAAATAAAGAATAGTGAACAACAGGCTGAATAAGTGTACGTTATATGAGGCATAAATAACCAACTGAGAACGTGCCTGGTATATTAACGTAACATATTATGGTAAGAGTCATTCAAATAACTATAACATATAGAACATGCTATACGTTTACCAAACAATCTGTCACTCCTAATCACTAAATCCCATGAAATCTTATACGTCTAGTCTCTTACGTGAATGAGATAAATAATATTATTTGATATTTTACGGTAATGTGTTAATAATCTCACACATTGATTGATTGATTGATATATTTTATTTCAAATATGCATAAAAACAAGAGCAAGCCTGATCCAATACAGTGCTATAGCCTTAACAGACATTATAACAAAATGAAAACAATGGAAAAGAAAAAAACAAAAACAAATGAGCATTTGACTTTCTTTCTTTTTTTTTTACATATTTGAAAAGGATTGGTGCGGCATCTTCAGTAATGCGGACGCTGTATTGATCCGTTGTGGTGAAGAAGGAGCTGAGCCGGAAGGCAAAGCTCTCAATTTACCGGTCGATCTACGTTCCCATCCTCACCTATGGTCATGAGCTTTGGGTCATGACCGAAAGGACAAGATCATGGGTACAAGCGGCCGAAATGAGTTTCCTCCGCCGGGTGGCGGGGCTCTCCCTTAGAGATAGGGTGAGAAGCTCTGTCATCCGGGGGGAGCTCAAAGTAAAGCCGCTGCTCCTCCACATCGAGAGGAGCCAGATGAGGTGGTTCGGGCATCTGGTCAGGATGCCACCCGATCGCCTCCCTCGGGAGGTGTTTAGGGCACATCCGACCGGTAGGAGGCCACGGGGAAGACCCAGGACACGTTGGGAAGACTATGTCTCCCGGCTGGCCTGGGAACGCCTCGGGATCCCCCGGGAGGAGCTGGACGAAGTGGCTGGGGAGAGGGAAGTCTGGGCTTCCCTGCTTAGGATGCTGCCCCCGCGACCCGACCTCGGATAAGCGGAAGAAGATGGATGGATGGATGGATATTTGAAAAGGAGTGAGAAGAATCAAAATTAAAATTAATTTTAAATTTAATTAAGATTAAAATTATTTAATCCCACCCCTTTTCTTTAAATCATAAATTACTCTGAGCTAGAACTACCTGTTCACTCAATGTACAAACTTAATGAACTTGTATATACATAAATTATAGATATATACATACATATGCACACTACACACATACATAGCCACACCATTACCGCTAGTGATCATGGAAATAGTAACATGCCACCACAGCAACACCACTGCCTCAGTGGGCACATAAGTCGCTCCTGAGTATAAGTCGCACCCCCGGCCAAACTATGAAAAAAACTGCGACTTATAGTCCGAAAAATACGGTAATGTGCTGATCATTCTTACTGGGGACCCTGGGGAAAAAAAGAGTTAATATGGTTCATGGGGACCAAATTTAAATAATTTTGCATAATTCACACAAATTTGTACGTGACTACTGAGGACCATTTAAAAAAAAAAGAAGATCTAATTAGATGTTAAACATGTTTACTTTTTAGTAAACATGTTTTATGGGCCAAAGCTTAAAAATCACTTAGGCATCTTCAGAATGGATCTGACTATCATTTAAAAAGGTTTCCCTTTAGGGCAGTGGTTCTCAAATGGGGGTACGCGTACCCCTGGGGGTACTTGAAGGTATGCCAAGGGGTACGTGAGATTTTTTTCAAAATATTCTAAAAATAGCAACAATTCAAAAATCCTTTATAAATATAAATAAAAACCTATCTTTTTTTCCAAATAGTTCAAGAAAGACCACTACAAATGAGCAATATTTTGCACTGTTATACAATTTAATAAATCAGAAGCTGATGACATCGTGCTGTATTTTACTTCTTTATCTCTTTTTTTCAACCAAAAATGCTTTGCTCTGATTAGGGGGTACTTGAATTAAAAAAAAAATTCACAGGGGGTACATCACTGAAAAAAGGTTGAGAACCACTGCTTTAGGGGACCTGTTTTTTTGTCCCCATACCGTCAGAGGTCCCCGAAAGGTGACTGTGTAAACAGAGCGATGTCCCCATTAAGTAAGCATTGCCAGAACACACACACACACACACACACACACACACACACACACACACACACACACACACAAAGCGTGCCAGATAGAAGTCGGTCAGGTGGAAGACGACAACAAAGATGGACGACGAGTCCTCCCAAAGCACGAGCTCTCAAGTCAATGAGCTAAAAATAGACGACATGCTGTGACACCTCACACACAACCCCAGCATCATATTCATACAGCAAGTTGAAGGGACACACACACACGCACACACACACACACAATCCCATCCCCCACAGGAACCTGCAGGCCCAGGAGCAGCGAGTGTGAGTCAGCTGGTCTCCATCAGCAGCAGGTCCTCATCGGGCGCAGGGAGGGAACGCTCGGGGCGTGGTGAGCTGGTCATGGCGCCCTGACTCTTACTGAATGTCAGTTAGGTAACGCTTATACGTGTGTGTGTATGTGTGTGTGTGATGACTACCCACAACGCGGCAGTCGAACGAGCAAAGCGAAGCACTTAGTGTTGCCAAAGAGGTCAAGTACCTTGTTATCAAATGCGAGAAGATGCATCACTACGTTTGCTTTCTTCAAGACGCCCGTGCAGGGTCCCCCCGCCAGCGTCGTATTTTTTGCCGATTGCTTTTTTTATCGTGTCCTTCCTCCCTCGCTGACGACTTGGTAAAGGCGCCACGAACGCTTAGGAGGAAGTCAAGAACTTGTCAATGTAGTCTGTAAGAAAGGTATTCATGCAAATCAAAACAATATTTATGCGAGTCAAAGATCCTCTATACACAAGGAACACTGGGTTGTTTTTAAGAGTACACAATAAAAACAATGTTTTTAAGGAGCTACAGCAAAAAGTCAAAGATGCTCTCTACATGACAGGATCTCTCTGCTTAAAATGCTAGTCAAAGATTTTCTACATGACAAGAGCGCTCTACTGTTTTTTTAGGAAACACTGCAAAAGTGCTTGTCAAATATGCTCGTCAAAGATCCTCTATATCAGTGATTCTCAAAGGTCCTCTAGGTTTGTCATTGTCATCCCATTGGGTTGAGTTTTTTCTTGCCCTGATGTGGGCTCTGTCGTTGTGGCTTGTGCAGCCCTTTGAGACACTCGTGATTTAGGGCTATATAAGTCAACTTTGATTGATTGATTGATATATGACAAGATTGCTTAACTGTTTTTAAGAATGTTAATTCCTAAAAACGCTAGTCAAAGATCCTCTACAAGACAGGAATGGAATGCTCTTCATAAGGATATACTGCAAAAACGCTTGTCAAAGATCCTCTATATCAGTGGTCCCCAACCACCCGGCCGTGGCCCGGTACCGATTTCCACAAGAAATGAAAAAATAAATAAATAAAGTTTATTTTTATTTTTTTCCATTAAATCAACATAAAAAACACAAGATACACTTACAATTAGTGCACCAACCCAAAAAACCTCCCTCCCCCATTTACACTCATTCACACAAAAGGGTTGTTTCTTTCTGTTATTAATATTCTGGTTCCTACATTATATATCAATATATATCAATACAGTCTGCAGGGATACAGTCCGTAAGCACACATGATTGTATTATTTTAAGACAAAAAAATAAATAAAACTAAATACCATATCCAAAGATTCCCTACAATTATTTAGAAAATACTGCAAAAAAACTAGTCAAAGATCCTCTACAAGAACGGAGTGGTATTTGGTTTTTAAAGACACACTGCAAAAAAAACACTAGTCATTAGGGGTGTGGGAAAAATCGATTCAAATTCGAATCGCGATTCTCACGTTGTGCGATTCAGAATCGATTCTCATTTAAAAAAAATTGATTTATTTTTATTTATTTATTTATTTTAATTTTTTATAATTATTCAATCCAACAAAACAATACACGGCAATACCATAACAATGCAATCCAATTCCAAAACCCAGCAACACTCAGAACAGCAATAAACAGAGCACTAGGCCACTAGGCACCTACTCAGTGGCCTAGTGGTTAGAGTGTCCGTCCTGAGATCGGTAGGTTGGGAGTTCAAATCCCGGCCGAGTCATACCAAAGACTATAAAAATGGGACCCATTACCTCCCTGCTTGGCACTCAGCATCAAGGGTTGGAATTGGGGGTTAAATCACCAAAATGATTCCCGGGCGCAGCCACCGCTGCTGCCCACTGCTCCCCTCACCTCCCAGGGGGTGATCAAGGGTGATGGGTCAAATGCAGAGAATAATTTCGCCACACCTAGTGTGTGTGTGACAATCATTGGTACTTTAACTTTAACTTTAACTTTAATTGAGAGGAGACACAAACACGACACAGAACAAACCAAAAGTAGTGAAACAAAAATGAATATTATCAACAACAGTATCAATATTAGTTACAATTTCAACATAGCAGTGATTAAAAATCCCTCATTGACATTATCATTAGACATTTATAAAAAAATTAAAAAAAAGAACAATAGTGTCACAGTGGCTTACACTTGCATCGCATCTCATAAGCTTGACAACACACAGTGTCCAATATTTTCACAAAGATAAAATAAGTCATATTTTTGGTTCATTTAATAGTGAAAACAAATTTACATTATTGCAATCACTTGATAAAACATTGTCCTTTACAATTATAAAAGCTTTTTATAAAAATCTACTACTCTGCTTGCATGTCAGCAGACTGGGGTAGATCCTGCTGAAATCCTATGTATTGAATGAATAGAGAATCGTGTTGAATTGAAAAAAAATCGATTTTGAATCAAATCGTGACCCCAAGAATCGATATTGAATCGAATCGTGGGACACCCAAAGATTCACAGCCCTACTTTTCCCTTTAGGGGACCTGTTTTTTTGTCCCCATACCGTCAGAGATCCCCTAAAGGTGACTGTGTAAACAGAGCGATGTCCCCATTAAAGGCCTACTGAAATGCGATTTTCTTATTTAAACGGGGATAGCAGGTCCATTCTATGTCATTTCGCGATATTGCCATATTTTTGCTGAAAGGATTTAGTAGAGAACATCGACGATAAAGTTCACAACTTTTGGTCGCTGATAGAAAAGCCTTGCCTGTACCGGAAATAGCAGACGAGTAGCGTGACGTCACAGGTTGTGGAGCTCCTCACATCTGCACATTGTTTACAATCATGGCCACCAGCAGAGAGCGATTCAGACCGAGAAAGCGACGATTTCCCCATTAATTTGAGCGAGGATGAAAGATTTGTGGATGAGGAAAGTGAGAGTGAAGGACTAGAGGGCAGTGGGAGCGATTCAGATAGGGAAGATGCTGTGAGAGGCGGGTGGGACCTGATATTCAGCTGGGAATGACTAAAACAGTAAATAAACACAAGACATATATATACTCTATTAGCCACAACACAACCAGGCTTATATTTAATAAGCCACAAATAATCCCACATAACAAACACCTCCCCCCTCCCGTCCATATAACCCGTCAATACAACTCAAACACCTGCACAACACACTCAATCCCACAGCCCAAAGTACCGTTCACCTCCCCAAAGTTCATACAGCACATATATTTCCCCAAAGTCCCCAAAGTTACGTACGTGACATGCACATAGCGGCACGCACGTACGGGCAAGCGATGAAATGTTTGGAAGCCGCAGCTGCATGCGTACTCACGGTACCATGTCTGCGCATCCAACTCAAAGTCCTCCTGGTAAGAGTCTCTGTTGTCCCAGTTCTCCACAGGCCAATGGTAAAGCTTGACTGTCATCTTCCAGGAATGTAAACAATGAAACACCGGCTGTGTTTGTGTTGTTGCTGCAGTCGGCCGCAATACACCGCTTCCCACCTACAACTTTCTTCTTTGCTGTCTCCATTGTTCATTGAACAAATTGCAAAAGATTCACCAACACAGATGTCCAGAATACTGTGGAATTTTGCGATGAAAACAGATGACTTAATAGCTGGCCACCATGCTGTCCCAAAATGTCCTCTACAATCCGTGACGTCACGCGCTGACGTCATCATACCGAGACGTTTTCAGCAGGATTTTTCGCGTGAAATTTAAAATTGCACTTTAGTAAACTAACGCGGCCGTATTGGCATGTGTTGCAATGTTAAGATTTCATCATTGATATATAAACTATCAGACTGCATGGTCGGTAGCAGTGGGTTTCAGTAGGCCTTTAAGTAAGCATTGCCAGAACACACACACACACACACACACACACACACACACACACACACACACACACACACACACACACACACAGGGGCTTGGAAAGTGCATGCTGATTCGCTAATTAGCCGTCACGGTGACAGAAAGCGATATTTAATTGGCTGCTAAAAGCGGCGAGAACAACTCCCAGCATGGACGCACGTCAGGGGGAGGAAGAGCAGCAGGCGGTCGAGTTGTGTCCTCTTCCGACTTCGTGACAACAACGTGGACGACATAAGCAAAATACAACAACGGCGTTGAGGTATGGACTATTCATTTTGGTAGCCTTCAACACTTTTTGAAGTGTATGCATTTTGTTTTTTACGTCCGAAGCGCTGCACACAAAAAGGGTAAAAAAAATAAAAATATGTGTGCGTGGTGCTGTTTTTAAACATTGTAATACCGAGTGACTTGAAATTTCTCACACAGCTCCTCAAAACACGGTTAGAATAATAATGTGTAAGTTATCACACAACTTTAGTATGCTTCAAGTCTGTTGCTATAGTTATTAGCTATTGTGCTCAAGCTGTACTTTTTCTATCTGTGCAAGGACAAAACTTCTTGTCAGCCGCAGATGTTATCTTTGTTTTAGCCCGCTAAAAACCAAGGATTTCAAGGACCTCAACGAAGATAAGACAGCACGCAGACGAAGCAGAGACAAGGCCCCAGCACATTCCGTCACGTATTGTGCGCACTGGAGCTGCTTTGCATGATATGTGTGACCACTCCTTTTAGAGGCGGCCTCAGTTGACTGGGGAACTCCTGAATAAATAGAAGGACGCGGGAACTGTACCTTAGAGCAGTGGTTCTCAAATGGGGGTACGCGTACCCCTGGGGGTACTTGAAGGTATGCCAAGGGGTACGTGAGATTTTTTTTAAATATTCTAAAAATAGCAACAATTCAACAATCCTTCATAAATATATTTATTGAATAATACTTCAACAATATATGAATGTAAGTTCATAAACTCAATGAAGAACAAGCTCAAGTTTCTCACTAAAATGTCTGTCAAAAAGAACTGTGAAAAGAAATGCAACAATGCAATATTCAGTGTTGACAGCTAGATTTTTTGTGGACATGTTCCATAAATATTGATGTTAAAGATTTATTTTTTTGTGAAGAAATGTTTTGAATTAAGTTCATGAATCCAGATGGATCTCTATTACAATCCCTAGATTATTCTATGTGTAGAAATCTTTATTTAAAATTGAATCATTTGTTTATTTTTCAACAAGTTTTTAGTTATTTGTATATCTTTTTTTCCAAATAGTTCAAAAAAGACCACTACAAATGAGCAATATTTTGCACTGTTATACAATTTAATAAATCAGAAACTGATGACATAGTGCTTCTTTATCTATTTTTTTCAACCAAAAATGCTTCGCTATTATTAGGGGGTACTTGAATTAAAAAAATGTTCACAGGGGGTACATCACTGAAAAAAGGTTGAGAACCACTGCCTTAGAGCATAGGGCGAGACTGTGACTAAGTGTGCAGCTCCATGCGTTCTCCGCATGAGCTAAATTGAACTCTGTCTCTGCATGATTCCTTGCTTCTTGTCTGTTTAATAGATGTCATCAGTGTTTGAACGTGACAAACACTCACTGTAACTTTCGGGCGTTTGGTTGAATCACCACCAAATTCGGTGCACATCTTTGGGGGACTGACGAGCGCATATGTGGCGAATTTCAGCAAGATTGCTTGAAGAACGTGGCGTTGAGGTATGGACTATTTATTTTGGTACCCTTCAATACTTTTGAAGTGTATGTATTTTGTTTTTTACTTACAAAGCGCTGCACATAAAAAGAGTTAAAAAAAATATAAAAAAATGTAAATCCTGACAATTACGTGTGCGTGGTGCTGTTTTTAAACCAGGTAAGACCGATTGACTTGAAATTTCTCACACAGCTCCTCTAAACACCCACTGTAACTTCTGGCCGTTTGGTTGAATCGCCACCAAATTCGGTACACATCTTCGGGGGACTGACGAGCACATATTTAGTGAATTTCAGCAAGATTGGTCGAAAAACGTGGCGTTGAGGTGTGGACTATTTATTTTGGTACCCTTCAACATTTTTTGAAGTGTATGTATTTTGGTTTTTTACTTCCGAAACGCTGCACACAAAAAGGGTAAAAAAATAAATCAAAAATCCTGACAATTACGTGTGCTTACAGTATTAACACTTTTTAGGGTGCAACAAAAGACTAGATTCAGCTCATATTAAAATTTTGCAATAAGAAATAAGATTCTACTATCATAAACTACTGATAATATTAATATACACAAAAGTATTAAAATGTGGTATTGTTTAAAAGTGAACGGTACCCATCCCTACTGACTATTAGCGTAATAACTATTAAAACTGTATTATATACATGTTGTATCTATGCTAGCACGTTTAACAAAGCATTTTCAACTCTACCTATAGAGGGCGCCACATATGTCACTGATATTGTGGCCTGAACCCTTAACTCGTCTGTCATTAAGGACAGCAGCATCCTTTGTGTTGCCATGGTGACCAACATTCCCTTCCACCCTAGCAGTGTTGTTAGCACGGAATAGAATGAATGCCTGTTTTTTAAGTCACGACCAGAGTGGTTCAAAATTCAGTTTGTGTGGAAATAATAATTTAAAAAAATAATGCAATTATTCAAGTTTTTTTGTTATTGTGCCGAGTAATTTGCATAGATTGTGTGCACATGCTTCTTGTTTAAATTATGAAGCAAACACTCATTATTTCAATGGCGTTTCACCCGCTACATTTGTTCTATGAATTAAAATTTGTGTGCACATTCGTAGGCGTGTGTGTAGGTGTGTGTGTGTGTTACTAAGAAAAAGGGGACACATGAATCGGTGACCTTCGCACTGTTACATTTTTAAAACAGGCTGTGAATAATAGATCAAGTTGTAGTAGAACGAGCCCAGGATGAAATATGAAATAAAATTATCTGACATAAAGAGCATAGAGAAGTGTGTGTGTGTGTGTGTGTGTGTGTGTGTGTGTGTGTGTGTGTGTGTGTGTGTGTGTGTGTGTGTTCCACACTGACATTAATGCCAACTTACGCTTTCCAATCATTTGAGAAAAAACAAGGGGCAAGCTCACTCTCCTTCCAAACATATTGCTGGGTATTGTGGCCAAACAGCTACATTTTTGTTGCATCTGACATCACATGGACAAAGTGGAGGAAATTTCTTTGGTCAGATGAAACAAAAATTGAGCTGTTTGGCCACAATACCCAGCAATATGTTTGGAGGATAAAAGGTGAGGCTTTTAATCCCAGGAACACCACTCCTACCCCTACCGTCAAGCATGGTGGTGGTAGTATTATGCTCTGGGCCTGTTTTGCTGCCAATGGAACTGATGCTTTACAGAGAGTAAATGGGACAATGAAAAAGGAGGATAACCTCCAAATTCTTCAGGACAACCTAAAATCATCAGCCCGGAGGTTGGGTCTTGGGCGCAGTTGGGTGTTCCAACAGGACAATGACCCCAAACACACGTCAAAAGTGGTAAAGGAATGGCTAAATCAGGTTAGAATTAAGGTTTTAGAATGGCTTTCCCAAAGTCCTGACTTGAACGTGATGACAATGCTAGAGAAACAAGTCCATGTCAGAAAACCAACAAATTTAGCTGAACTGCAACAATTTTGTCAAGAGGAGTGGTCAAAAATTCAAGCAGAAGCTTGTGGATGGCTACCAAAAGCGCCTTATTGCAGTGAAACTTGCCAAGGGACATGTAAGCAAATATTAACATTGCTGTATGTATACTTTTGACCCAGCACATTTGGTTGACCCATAATAAATTCATAAAAGAACCAAACTTCATGAAAGTTTTTTGTGACCAACAAGTATGTGCTCCAATCACTCTATCACAAAAAAAATAAGAGTTGTACAAATGATTGGAAACTCAAGACAGCCATGACATTATGTTCTTCACAAGTGTATGTAAACTTTTGACCACGACTGTAGATTATATTTGACTAGTATTTTTTGTAGTGTGTCTTTAAAAGAAAGGAAATCATTCTTGTCATAAAAATGATCTTTGATTATTGTTTTCTGTAGTATGTTCTTTAAAACAGCAAAGCACTCTTGTTGTTATATACAGTAGATGATCTTTGACTGGTGTTTTCTGTAGAATGTCCCTAAAAAATCTAATTGCTCTAGTAATATAGATGATCTTTGACTAGTGTTTTTGTATTGTGTCTTTAAAAGAAAGGAAATCATTCTTGTCATAGAAATGACCTTTGACTATTGTTTTCTGTAGTATGTTCTTTAAAACAGCAAAACACTCTTGTCATATAGAGGATCTTTGACTGGTGTGTTTTGTAGTGGGTCCTTTACAAAAAAGAAATCTCTCTTGTCACAGAGGATCTTTGACTAGCATTTTTTTAATAGGTCCTCAAAAACAGCAGAGGACAATTCCTAATTTTAATGATTTTAGGGCATCTCCATGGAACCAGAATGAGTTTATCTAACCTGTATATAATATTATATATAATATATATACATATATATAATACATTGTGGAAATTGGTTTGAATCGTGAATCGTGTTGAACCGTGAGTTGATTCTGAATCGAATCGTCACCCCAGGAATCATTAGGCGCCCAAAGAGTCACAAGCCTACTTAGAAGAACTGGATGTTAGTAATCTGAATTAAGGAAAGAAATCATCAAAAACATGACAGAGCGGAGAGTAGCACTGCTAGTCTGCACCACACTGAAGCAGAATGAGTCGATAGCCCCAGCCAAGGACATTCAAATAATACCCAAACGGCAGACATTTATCAATGAAAATAAGGAGAAGCTGCTGATGGCGTTTTTGTTACTTTACATGCCGACTGCATGTAAAGTGACTATATATATATATATATATATATATATATATATATATATATATATATATATATATATATATACATACAGTATATCCTATACATGTATATGGGTACATATTATAATAACAGATGTATAATAAATATTTAATATAAATTAATTTTAAGAGTATGTGAAAGTTAAACTCCTAC